>NW_027052797.1:0-167000 GCF_011386835.1 Chrysemys picta bellii | reverse complement strand
CTCCCACCTTTTTCTCTCTCTCTCTCTAGTACGTTGGCCAACATACACCCTTTAACTCTCTGTGTCTGTCCTTGCCTTTCCTTGTGCTGTCTTCCTTCGTAGGACACAGGCAGGGGTGCTAGGTGTGCAACCCCACAGCTTAGGTCTCGGGAGCCATGGAGAAGTAGGAGCAGATGAAAATCATGTGGCAGTTGGCTCTAAAGTGGAGCGAAGACTGTCGGTGTTAACTCGGTCTCTGTTCATCAAGTAGGGCCAATGTAGATGGGATGGGAGAGGGAGGCCAGGATGAGACCAAGATTTCGAGCACCAACACAGCTTTGGGTAGTGATGGCTCATGCTTGGCTTTTGCAGCTGCACTTGCAGAGGAATTGTCCAGGAGTCCCAGCCGGAGGAGAAACTGGCAAACGTAGACCTGATCAGCTTGGACATTCTCCTAAGCAGAAATAAACAGTACTCAGCTTTCTACCTTGCGCTTAAAAGGCTGTGAGCAAGCGGTCAGTGCTTTAAATTCCTCATCTGTACTCACTGTAGTATTCTTCACAGGCCATGTACTTCCTCGTTGGATACGGAGCTCTGTGGTATTTAGGCTGGGGAGGGGCCAGAGTCTGATGTGACTGATGTGCCGTTACAAAGGGTGCTTTCTGGGTGAAATGCTAAAGGTGTAATGGGAAGAGGGTGGAGGGCAGAGCCACTCTGTGCAGGAGAGGCGAAAAGAAGAGCCTACGAGACGTTGCCGACTGATTTGTTTTTCCCCTTTTTCCTGGGGAGAACCCTCTCAAGAAGATGGTTTCTAGAACTACCTTCCAAATGGCAGTGTTATCTTCTGAAAGTCAGGGAAACACCCACACCCTAGTTAGAGGGAGCTCATCTTTGACCTTGGCATGAAGAGGGCCAAAGCAGAGAGGAGGATTAAGCCTGTGCGGAGAAGTGTCGATCCCGAGCCCCCTTACAGCCGCCCCTTCGGCACACCATGTTCCATCTGACCGGGATAGGTCCCAAATAAGATTTCACTTCAAATCTCAAAAAAGCCAAGTAGAAATCATTCTGTGGGAATTTACTGTAACTAAGAGAAACAGAAGTTCAACTCTTCTCAAGTGGTGGAGGGTCGGGGGGAGTCGCTAAGCCACAGGCACAGAAAGGCTCCCCTAGCTTAAGCGTGAGAGGTATAAGACCTTACACCCTGGTTACAGGGCAGTCATTTTGCCGGGCGTGTCAAAGTGACCTGTGGCTTAATTTGCATGGCAAAGGAGACCGAAACCCTCCTTACAGGGTGGTCCTTAAGCCAGGGGCCTTCCAATGGGCCAGAGCGAAAAGCGCTGTAAAGGAGAGACCTCCGTTCCCTCGGAAGTGGGTGGTCTCGTTGCCCAGCGAGTGCCAACGGCCCAAGAGGAGTTAGAAAGGGGAGACCTGCACCCTTCTGACAGGGAGAGGTCAACGGCCCGGGGCATTTTAAAGGCTAGGTCCTAAGGAGCTCAAACCCACAGAGACCTCAATCCTTTTTAAAGGGGGTTCGCTCCGCCTCAGCTATGGAAGGGACCCATAAAGCATTTTGGTTGGCAAGGAATGGACCGTGATCCTTGTTTACAGGGAGGTCCTTTTACCGGGCAGCTGAAGGGGGATTAAGCCTGTGAGGAGAAGTGTCGAACCCGATCCCTCGGTACAGGGGTGCGGTGTGTGCGGTGTGTGCAGCCGTTGGCCTTGGCTTTTTCTTCCCTTTTCCTGCAGTTTCTTTGGTGCTTGTGTCGTCTTGTCCATTTTGTCCTTTGAGTTGCTAGAAAGAGAGAGGTGAAGCGGGTTAGCTGTGGCTCAGTAGAGAGCAGGTGTACAAGGTAGATTCAGATGACATTGGCAAGGTACTCGGCCCTGCCGGAAATTACCCTAATGCCTACTTTTCGGCACCGATCTCTTTCAGAGCGCAGGAGAGCTTGCGGCAGAAGGCGGGTCCAGGTGGATGCAGAGGACGCGGGCTTTGACTTGGCTGAGTGCGTGAGTGAGGAGGGCACGGGACAGCTAGTAGGGCAAACCCTGAACCCTTTCAAGAGGCTGGTTTCTAGAACTATCTTCCAAATGGCAGTGTTACCTTGTGAAAGGCAGGGAAAGACCCACACCCTAGTTAGAGGGAGCTCACTTTGGACGTTGGCGTGAAGAGGGCCGATGCAGAGAGGAGAAAAAGGAAAGCGACCTGAACCCTGATTACAGGACAGTCACCCTTTCTTTAATATAATACACCTCCTTTACACAATGAGGGTGGGGGGAGTCCTGAATGTGAAAAGATCTGGAAATGAACAGGTAAGGGAGGGATCCTGCTGAGTATCCCCTTTCCAATCAATCCTCCGTCCCTCAGCGACACCCTTCCCGACTTACCTCCTACCCCACCAAGAAAATGACAACTTTGTGCCCCCTACCTTTACCAGAAAAGACCCCTTTTACTTGTGACGCGGTCCTGTTAGTAGGGTTAGGTGCACCCACGTGCCGGCTCTGAATACCACCGCATCTACCTACAACATCTCAACATGAACACATTTCAGAAAGGACCGCCACCTCAATCTCTTCCAACGTAGCCCGAGGAATCTCCTCTCTTTATCACCAAAGAGACACAAGGCCAGGAATTCGGACACAACTAACGGAGCTGTCCGAATCCCTACAGTTGACGCTCGTCAGTCCGACAGCGTTCTTTCTTGTGCACAAGAAAACAAAGGGTGAAAGTTGTGGTTGGTTGAGCGGTGTAAATTGGGCAGGGCAAAAGGACTTGAGGAAGGATTACACGGAAGTGAGGGTCCGAAAGGAGCCCCCCACCTCCCCTGTTCATTTCCAGACTTTGTGACGTTTGCTTGGTTGGGCCATTTCTTGGCTTTTTTGAGAAAAGGGGCGAATTTTCCACGGCCTCCGCCATCCCCTTACAGCCGCCCCTTCGCCACACCATGTTCCATCTGACCGGGATAGGTCCCAAATAAGATTTCACTTCAAATCTCAAAAAAGCCAAGTAGAAATCATTCTGTGGGAATTTACTGTGACTAAGAGAAACAGAAGTTCAACTCTTCTCAAGTGGTGGAGGGTCGGGGGGAGTCGCTAAGCCACAGGCACAGAAAGGCTCCCCTAGCTTAAGCGTGAGAGGTATAAGACCTTACACGCTGGTTACAGGGCAGTCATTTTGCCGGGCGTGTCAAAGTGACCTGTTAATTTGCATGGCAAAGGAGACCGAAACCCTCCTTACAGGGTGGTCCTTAAGCCAGGGGCCTTCCAATGGGCCAGAGCGAAAAGCGCTGTAAAGGAGAGACCTCCGTTCCCTCGGAAGTGGGTGGTCTCGTTGCCCAGCGAGTGCCAACGGCCCAAGAGGAGTTAGAAAGGGGAGACCTGCACCCTTCTGACAGGGAGAGGTCAACGGCCCGGGGCATTTTAAAGGCTAGGTCCTAAGGAGCTCAAACCCACAGAGACCTCAACCCTTTTTAAAGGGGGTTCGCTCCGCCTCAGCTATGGAAGGGACCCATAAAGCATTTTGGTTGGCAAGGAATGGACCGTGATCCTTGTTTACAGGGAGGTCCTTTTACCGGGCAGCTGAAGGGGGATTAAGCCTGTGAGGAGAAGTGTCGAACCCGATCCCTCAGTACAGGGGTGCGGTGTGTGCTGTGTGTGCGGTGTGTGCAGCCGTTGGCCGTGGCTTTTTCTTCCCTTTTCCTGCAGTTTCTTTGGTGCTTGTGTCGTCTTGTCCATTTTGTCCTTTGAGTTGCTAGAAAGAGAGAGGTGAAGCGGGTTAGCTGTGGCTCAGTAGAGAGCACGTGTACAAGGTAGATTCAGATGACATTGGCAAGGTACTCGGCCCTGCCGGAAATTACCCTAATGCCTACTTTTCGGCACCGATCTCTTTCAGAGCGCAGGAGAGCTTGCGGCAGAAGGCGGGTCCAGGTGGATGCAGAGGACGCGGGCTTTGACTTGGCTGAGTGCGTGAGTGAGGAGGGCACGGGACAGCTAGTAGGGCAAACCCTGAACCCTCTCAAGAGGCTGGTTTCTAGAACTATCTTCCAAATGGCAGTGTTACCTTGTGAAAGGCAGGGAAAGACCCACACCCTAGTTAGAGGGAGCTCACTTTGGACGTTGGCGTGAAGAGGGCCGATGCAGAGAGGAGAAAAAGGAAAGCGACCTGAACCCTGATTACAGGGCAGTCACCCTTTCTTTAATATAATACACCTCCTTTACACAATGAGGGTGGGGGGAGTCCTGAATGTGAAAAGATCTGGAAATGAACAGGTAAGGGAGGGATCCTGCTGAGTGTCCCCTTTCCAATCAATCCTCCGTCCCTCAGCGACACCCTTCCCGACTTACCTCCTACCCCACCAAGAAAATGACAACTTTGTGCCCCCTACCTTTACCAGAAAAGACCCCTTTTACTTGTGACGCGGTCCTGTTAGTAGGGTTAGGTGCACCCACGTGCCGGCTCTGAATACCACCGCATCTACCTACAACATCTCAACATGAACACATTTCAGAAAGGACCGCCACCTCAATCTCTTCCAACGTAGCCCGAGGAATCTCCTCTCTTTATCACCAAAGAGACACAAGGCCAGGAATTCGGACACAACAAACGGAGCTGTCCGAATCCCTACAGTTGACGCTCGTCAGTCCGACAGCGTTCTTTCTTGTGCACAAGAAAACAAAGGGTGAAAGTTGTGGTTGGTTGAGCGGTGTAAATTGGGCAGGGCAAAAGGACTTGAGGAAGGATTACACGGAAGTGAGGGTCCGAAAGGAGCCCCCCACCTCCCCTGTTCATTTCCAGACTTTGTGACGTTTGCTTGGTTGGGCCATTTCTTGGCTTTTTTGAGAAAAGGGGCGAATTTTCCACGGCCTCCGCCATCCCCTTACAGCCGCCCCTTCGCCACACCATGTTCCATCTGACCGGGATAGGTCCCAAATAAGATTTCACTTCAAATCTCAAAAAAGCCAAGTAGAAATCATTCTGTGGGAATTTACTGTGACTAAGAGAAACAGAAGTTCAACTCTTCTCAAGTGGTGGAGGGTCGGGGGGAGTCGCTAAGCCACAGGCACAGAAAGGCTCCCCTAGCTTAAGTGTGAGAGGTATAAGACCTTACACCCTGGTTACAGGGCAGTCATTTTGCCGGGCGTGTCAAAGTGACCTGTTAATTTGCATGGCAAAGGAGACCGAAACCCTCCTTACAGGGTGGTCCTTAAGCCAGGGGCCTTCCAATGGGCCAGAGCGAAAAGCGCTGTAAAGGAGAGACCTCCGTTCCCTCGGAAGTGGGTGGTCTCGTTGCCCAGCGAGTGCCAACGGCCCAAGAGGAGTTAGAAAGGGGAGACCTGCACCCTTCTGACAGGGAGAGGTCAACGGCCCGGGGCATTTTAAAGGCTAGGTCCTAAGGAGCTCAAACCCACAGAGACCTCAACCCTTTTTAAAGGGGGTTCGCTCCGCCTCAGCTATGGAAGGGACCCATAAAGCATTTTGGTTGGCAAGGAATGGACCGTGATCCTTGTTTACAGGGAGGTCCTTTTACCGGGCAGCTGAAGGGGGATTAAGCCTGTGAGGAGAAGTGTCGAACCCGATCCCTCGGTACAGGGGTGCGGTGTGTGCGGTGTGTGCAGCCGTTGGCCTTGGCTTTTTCTTCCCTTTTCCTGCAGTTTCTTTGGTGCTTGTGTCGTCTTGTCCATTTTGTCCTTTGAGTTGCTAGAAAGAGAGAGGTGAAGCGGGTTAGCTGTGGCTCAGTAGAGAGCACGTGTACAAGGTAGATTCAGATGACATTGGCAAGGTACTCGGCCCTGCCGGAAATTACCCTAATGCCTACTTTTCGGCACCGATCTCTTTCAGAGCGCAGGAGAGCTTGCGGCAGAAGGCGGGTCCAGGTGGATGCAGAGGACGCGGGCTTTGACTTGGCTGAGTGCGTGAGTGAGGAGGGCACGGGACAGCTAGTAGGGCAAACCCTGAACCCTCTCAAGAGGCTGGTTTCTAGAACTATCTTCCAAATGGCAGTGTTACCTTGTGAAAGGCAGGGAAAGACCCACACCCTAGTTAGAGGGAGCTCACTTTGGACGTTGGCGTGAAGAGGGCCGATGCAGAGAGGAGAAAAAGGAAAGCGACCTGAACCCTGATTACAGGACAGTCACCCTTTCTTTAATATAATACACCTCCTTTACACAATGAGGGTGGGGGGAGTCCTGAATGTGAAAAGATCTGGAAATGAACAGGTAAGGGAGGGATCCTGCTGAGTGTCCCCTTTCCAATCAATCCTCCGTCCCTCAGCGACACCCTTCCCGACTTACCTCCTACCCCACCAAGAAAATGACAACTTTGTGCCCCCTACCTTTACCAGAAAAGACCCCTTTTACTTGTGACGCGGTCCTGTTAGTAGGGTTAGGTGCACCCATGTGCCGGCTCTGAATACCACCGCATCTACCTACAACATCTCAACATGAACACATTTCAGAAAGGACCGCCACCTCAATCTCTTCCAACGTAGCCCGAGGAATCTCCTCTCTTTATCACCAAAGAGACACAAGGCCAGGAATTCGGACACAACTAATGGAGCTGTCCGAATCCCTACAGTTGACGCTCGTCAGTCCGACAGCGTTCTTTCTTGTGCACAAGAAAACAAAGGGTGAAAGTTGTGGTTGGTTGAGCGGTGTAAATTGGGCAGGGCAAAAGGACTTGAGGAAGGATTACACGGAAGTGAGGGTCCGAAAGGAGCCCTCCACCTCCCCTGTTCATTTCCAGACTTTGTGACGTTTGCTTGGTTGGGCCATTTCTTGGCTTTTTTGAGAAAAGGGGCGAATTTTCCACGGCCTCCGCCATCCCCTTACAGCCGCCCCTTCGCCACACCATGTTCCATCTGACCGGGATAGGTCCCAAATAAGATTTCACTTCAAATCTCAAAAAAGCCAAGTAGAAATCATTCTGTGGGAATTTACTGTGACTAAGAGAAACAGAAGTTCAACTCTTCTCAAGTGGTGGAGGGTCGGGGGGAGTCGCTAAGCCACAGGCACAGAAAGGCTCCCCTAGCTTAAGTGTGAGAGGTATAAGACCTTACACCCTGGTTACAGGGCAGTCATTTTGCCGGGCGTGTCAAAGTGACCTGTTAATTTGCATGGCAAAGGAGACCGAAACCCTCCTTACAGGGTGGTCCTTAAGCCAGGGGCCTTCCAATGGGCCAGAGCGAAAAGCGCTGTAAAGGAGAGACCTCCGTTCCCTCGGAAGTGGGTGGTCTCGTTGCCCAGCGAGTGCCAACGGCCCAAGAGGAGTTAGAAAGGGGAGACCTGCACCCTTCTGACAGGGAGAGGTCAACGGCCCGGGGCATTTTAAAGGCTAGGTCCTAAGGAGCTCAAACCCACAGAGACCTCAACCCTTTTTAAAGGGGGTTCGCTCCGCCTCAGCTATGGAAGGGACCCATAAAGCATTTTGGTTGGCAAGGAATGGACCGTGATCCTTGTTTACAGGGAGGTCCTTTTACCGGGCAGCTGAAGGGGGATTAAGCCTGTGAGGAGAAGTGTCGAACCCGATCCCTCGGTACAGGGGTGCGGTGTGTGCAGCCGTTGGCCGTGGCTTTTTCTTCCCTTTTCCTGCAGTTTCTTTGGTGCTTGTGTCGTCTTGTCCATTTTGTCCTTTGAGTTGCTAGAAAGAGAGAGGTGAAGCGGGTTAGCTGTGGCTCAGTAGAGAGCAGGTGTACAAGGTAGATTCAGATGACATTGGCAAGGTACTCGGCCCTGCCGGAAATTACCCTAATGCCTACTTTTCGGCACCGATCTCTTTCAGAGCACAGGAGAGCTTGCGGCAGAAGGCGGGTCCAGGTGGATGCAGAGGACGCGGGCTTTGACTTGGCTGAGTGCGTGAGTGAGGAGGGCACGGGACAGCTAGTAGGGCAAACCCTGAACCCTCTCAAGAGGCTGGTTTCTAGAACTATCTTCCAAATGGCAGTGTTACCTTGTGAAAGGCAGGGAAAGACCCACACCCTAGTTAGAGGGAGCTCACTTTGGACCTTGGCGTGAAGAGGGCCGATGCAGAGAGGAGAAAAAGGAAAGCGACCTGAACCCTGATTACAGGGCAGTCACCCTTTCTTTAATATAATACACCTCCTTTACACAATGAGGGTGGGGGGAGTCATGAATGTGAAAAGATCTGGAAATGAACAGGTAAGGGAGGGATCCTGCTGAGTGTCCCCTTTCCAATCAATCCTCCGTCCCTCAGCGACACCCTTCCCGACTTACCTCCTACCCCACCAAGAAAATGACAACTTTGTGCCCCCTACCTTTACGAGAAAAGACCCCTTTTACTTGTGACGCGGTCCTGTTAGTAGGGTTAGGTGCACCCACGTGCCGGCTCTGAATACCACCGCATCTACCTACAACATCTCAACATGAACACATTTCAGAAAGGACCGCCACCTCAATCTCTTCCAACGTAGCCCGAGGAATCTCCTCTCTTTATCACCAAAGAGACACAAGGCCAGGAATTCGGACACAACAAACGGAGCTGTCCGAATCCCTACAGTTGACGCTCGTCAGTCCGACAGCGTTCTTTCTTGTGCACAAGAAAACAAAGGGTGAAAGTTGTGGTTGGTTGAGCGGTGTAAATTGGGCAGGGCAAAAGGACTTGAGGAAGGATTACACGGAAGTGAGGGTCCGAAAGGAGCCCCCCACCTCCCCTGTTCATTTCCAGACTTTGTGACGTTTGCTTGGTTGGGCCATTTCTTGGCTTTTTTGAGAAAAGGGGCGAATTTTCCACGGCCTCCGCCATCCCCTTACAGCCGCCCCTTCGCCACACCATGTTCCATCTGACCGGGATAGGTCCCAAATAAGATTTCACTTCAAATCTCAAAAAAGCCAAGTAGAAATCATTCTGTGGGAATTTACTGTGACTAAGAGAAACAGAAGTTCAACTCTTCTCAAGTGGTGGAGGGTCGGGGGGAGTCGCTAAGCCACAGGCACAGAAAGGCTCCCCTAGCTTAAGCGTGAGAGGTATAAGACCTTACACCCTGGTTACAGGGCAGTCATTTTGCCGGGCGTGTCAAAGTGACCTGTGGCTTAATTTGCATGGCAAAGGAGACCGAAACCCTCCTTACAGGGTGGTCCTTAAGCCAGGGGCCTTCCAATGGGCCAGAGCGAAAAGCGCTGTAAAGGAGAGACCTCCGTTCCCTCGGAAGTGGGTGGTCTCGTTGCCCAGCGAGTGCCAACATCCCAAGAGGAGTTAGAAAGGGGAGACCTGCACCCTTCTGACAGGGAGAGGTCAACGGCCCGGGGCATTTTAAAGGCTAGGTCCTAAGGAGCTGAAACTCACAGAGACCTCAACCCGTTTTAAAGGGGGCTCGCTCCTCCTCAGCTATGGAAGGGACCCATAAAGCATTTTGGTTGGCAAGGAATGGACCGTGATCCTTGTTTACAGGGAGGTCCTTTTACCGGGCAGCTGAAGGGGGATTAAGCCTGTGAGGAGAAGTGTCGAACCCGATCCCTCGGTACAGGGGTGCGGTGTGTGCTGTGTGTGCAGCCGTTGGCCGTGGCTTTTTCTTCCCTTTTCCTGCAGTTTCTTTGGTGCTTGTGTCGTCTTGTCCATTTTGTCCTTTGAGTTGCTAGAAAGAGAGAGGTGAAGCGGGTTAGCTGTGGCTCCGTAGAGAGCACGTGTACAAGGTAGATTCAGATGACATTGGCAAGGCCGGAAATTACCCTAATGCCTACTTTTCGGCACCGATCTCTTTCAGAGCGCAGGAGAGCTTGCGGCAGAAGGCGGGTCCAGGTGGATGCAGAGGACGCGGGCTTTGACTTGGCTGAGTGCGTGAGTGAGGAGGGCACGGGACAGCTAGTAGGGCAAACCCTGAACCCTCTCAAGAGGCTGGTTTCTAGAACTATCTTCCAAATGGCAGTGTTACCTTGTGAAAGGCAGGGAAAGACCCACACCCTAGTTAGAGGGAGCTCACTTTGGACCTTGGCGTGAAGAGGGCCGATGCAGAGAGGAGAAAAGGGAAAGCGACCTGAACCCTGATTACAGGGCAGTCACCCTTTCTTTAATATAATACACCTCCGTTACACAATGAGGGTGGGGGAGTCCTGAATGTGAAAAGATCTGGAAATGAACAGGTAAGGGAGGGATCCTGCTGAGTGTCCCCTTTCCAATCAATCCTCCGTCCCTCAGCGACACCCTTCCCGACTTACCTCCTACCCCACCAAGAAAATGACAACTTTGTGCCCCCTACCTTTACCAGAAAAGACCCCTTTTACTTGTGACGCGGTCCTGTTAGTAGGGTTAGGTGCACCCACCTGCCGGCTCTGAATACCACCGCATCTACCTACAACATCTCAACATGAACACATTTTAGAAAGGACCGCCACCTCAGTCTCTTCCAACGTAGCCCGAGGAATCTCCTCTCTTTATCACCAAAGAGACACAAGGCCAGGAATTCGGACACAACAAACGGAGCTGTCCGAATCCCTACAGTTAACGCTCGTCAGTCCGACAGCGTTCTTTCTTGTGCACAAGAAAACAAAGGGGAAAGTTGTGGTTGGTTGAGCGGTGTAAATTGGGCAGGGCAAAAGGACTTGAGGAAGGATTACACGGAAGTGAGGGTCCGAAAGGAGCCCCCCACCTCCCCTGTTCATTTCCAGACTTTGTGACGTTTGCTTGGTTGGGCCATTTCTTGGCTTTTTTGAGAAAAGGGGCGAATTTTCCACGGCCTCCTCCATCCCCTTACAGCCGCCCCTTCGCCACACCATGTTCCATCTGACCGGGATAGGTCCCAAATAAGATTTCACTTCAAATCTCAAAAAAGCCAAGTAGAAATCATTCTGTGGGAATTTACTGTGACTAAGAGAAACAGAAGTTCAACTCTTCTCAAGTGGTGGAGGGTCGGGGGGAGTCGCTAAGCCACAGGCACAGAAAGGCTCCCCTAGCTTAAGCGTGAGAGGTATAAGACCTTACACCCTGGTTACAGGGCAGTCATTTTGCCGGGCGTGTCAAAGTGACCTGTGGCTTAATTTGCATGGCAAAGGAGACCGAAACCCTCCTTACAGGGTGGTCCTTAAGCCAGGGGCCTTCCAATGGGCCAGAGCGAAAAGCGCTGTAAAGGAGAGACCTCCGTTCCCTCGGAAGTGGGTGGTCTCGTTGCCCAGCGAGTGCCAACGGCCCAAGAGGAGTTAGAAAGGGGAGACCTGCACCCTTCTGACAGGGAGAGGTCAACGGCCCGGGGCATTTTAAAGGCTAGGTCCTAAGGAGCTGAAACCCACAGAGACCTCAACCCGTTTTAAAGGGGGCTCGCTCCTCCTCAGCTATGGAAGGGACCCATAAAGCATTTTGGTTGGCAAGGAATGGACCGTGATCCTTGTTTACAGGGAGGTCCTTTTACCGGGCACCTGAAGGGGGATTAAGCCTGTGAGGAGAAGTGTCGAACCCGATCCCTCGGTACAGGGGTGCGGTGTGTGCTGTGTGTGCAGCCGTTGGCCGTGGCTTTTTCTTCCCTTTTCCTGCAGTTTCTTTGGTGCTTGTGTCGTCTTGTCCATTTTGTCCTTTGAGTTGCTAGAAAGAGAGAGGTGAAGCGGGTTAGCTGTGGCTCAGTAGAGAGCACGTGTACAAGGTAGATTCAGATGACATTGGCAAGGTACTCGGCCCTGCCGGAAATTACCCTAATCCCTACTTTTCGGCACCGATCTCTTTCAGAGCGCAGGAGAGCTTGCGGCAGAAGGCGGGTCCAGGTGGATGCAGAGGACGCGGGCTTTGACTTGGCTGAGTGCGTGAGTGAGGAGGGCACGGGACAGCTAGTAGGGCAAACCCTGAACCCTCTCAAGAGGCTGGTTTCTAGAACTATCTTCCAAATGGCAGTGTTACCTTGTGAAAGGCAGGGAAAGACCCACACCCTAGTTAGAGGGAGCTCACTTTGGACCTTGGCGTGAAGAGGGCCGATGCAGAGAGGAGAAAAGGGAAAGCGACCTGAACCCTGATTACAGGGCAGTCACCCTTTCTTTAATATAATACACCTCCTTTACACAATGAGGGTGGGGGGAGTCCTGAATGTGAAAAGATCTGGAAATGAACAGGTAAGGGAGGGATCCTGCTGAGTGTCCCCTTTCCAATCAATCCTCAGTCCCTCAACGACACCCTTCCCGACTTACCTCCTAACCCACCAAGAAAATGACAACTTTGTGCCCCCTACCTTTACCAGAAAAGACCCCTTTTACTTGTGACGCGGTCCTGTTAGTAGGGTTAGGTGCACCCACGTGCCAGCTCTGAATACCACCGCATCTACCTACAACATCTCAACATGAACACATTTCAGAAAGGACCGCCACCTCAATCTCTTCCAACGTAGCCCGAGGAATCTCCTCTCTTTATCACCAAAGAGACACAAGGCCCGGAATTCGGACACAACAAACGGAGCTGTCCGAATCCCTACAGTTAACGCTCGTCAGTCCGACAGCGTTCTTTCTTGTGCACAAGAAAACAAAGGGGAAAGTTGTGGTTGGTTGAGCGGTGTAAATTGGGCAGGGCAAAAGGACTTGAGGAAGGATTACACGGAAGTGAGGGTCCGAAAGGAGCCCCCCACCTCCCCTGTTCATTTCCAGACTTTGTGACGTTTGCTTGGTTGGGCCATTTCTTGGCTTTTTTGAGAAAAGGGGCGAATTTTCCACGGCCTCCGCCATCCCCTTACAGCCGCCCCTTCGCCACACCATGTTCCATCTGACCGGGATAGGTCCCAAATAAGATTTCACTTCAAATCTCAAAAAAGCCAAGTAGAAATCATTCTGTGGGAATTTACTGTGACTAAGAGAAACAGAAGTTCAACTCTTCTCAAGTGGTGGAGGGTCGGGGGGAGTCGCTAAGCCACAGGCACAGAAAGGCTCCCCTAGCTTAAGCGTGAGAGGTATAAGACCTTACACCCTGGTTACAGGGCAGTCATTTTGCCGGGCGTGTCAAAGTGACCTGTTAATTTGCATGGCAAAGGAGACCGAAACCCTCCTTACAGGGTGGTCCTTAAGCCAGGGGCCTTCCAATGGGCCAGAGCGAAAAGCGCTGTAAAGGAGAGACCTCCGTTCCCTCGGAAGTGGGTGGTCTCGTTGCCCAGCGAGTGCCAACGGCCCAAGAGGAGTTAGAAAGGGGAGACCTGCACCCTTCTGACAGGGAGAGGTCAACGGCCCGGGGCATTTTAAAGGCTAGGTCCTAAGGAGCTGAAACTCACAGAGACCTCAACCCGTTTTAAAGGGGGCTCGCTCCTCCTCAGCTATGGAAGGGACCCATAAAGCATTTTGGTTGGCAAGGAATGGACCGTGATCCTTGTTTACAGGGAGGTCCTTTTACCGGGCAGCTGAAGGGGGATTAAGCCTGTGAGGAGAAGTGTCGAACCCGATCCCTCGGTACAGGGGCGCGGTGTGTGCTGTGTGTGCGGTGTGTGCAGCCGTTGGCCGTGGCTTTTTCTTCCCTTTTCCTGCAGTTTCTTTGGTGCTTGTGTCGTCTTGTCCATTTTGTCCTTTGAGTTGCTAGAAAGAGAGAGGTGAAGCGGGTTAGCTGTGGCTCAGCAGAGAGCACGTGTACAAGGTAGATTCAGATGACATTGGCAAGGTACTCGGCCCTGCCGGAAATTACCCTAATGCCTACTTTTCGGCACCGATCTCTTTCAGAGCGCAGGAGAGCTTGCGGCAGAAGGCGGGTCCAGGTGGATGCAGAGGACGCGGGCTTTGACTTGGCTGAGTGCGTGAGTGAGGAGGGCACGGGACAGCTAGTAGGGCAAACCCTGAACGCTCTCAAGAGGCTGGTTTCTAGAACTATCTTCCAAATGGCAGTGTTACCTTGTGAAAGGCAGGGAAAGACCCACACCCTAGTTAGAGGGAGCTCACTTTGGACCTTGGCGTGAAGAGGGCCGATGCAGAGAGGAGAAAAGGGAAAGCGACCTGAACCCTGATTACAGGGCAGTCACCCTTTCTTTAATATAATACACCTCCTTTACACAATGATGGTGGGGGAGTCCTGAATGTGAAAAGATCTGGAAATGAACAGGTAAGGGAGGGATCCTGCTGAGTGTCCCCTTTCCAATCAATCCTCAGTCCCTCAACGACACCCTTCCCGACTTACCTCCTACCCCACCAAGAAAATTACAACTTTGTGCCCCCTACCTTTACCAGAAAAGACCCCTTTTACTTGTGACGCAGTCCTGTTAGTAGGGTTAGGTGCACCCACGTGCCGGCTCTGAATACCACCGCATCTACCTACAACATCTCAACATGAACACATTTCAGAAAGGACCGCCACCTCAGTCTCTTCCAACGTAGCCCGAGGAATCTCCTCTCTTTATCACCAAAGAGACACAAGGCCTGGAATTCGGACACAACTAACGGAGCTGTCCGAATCCCTACAGTTGACTCTCGTCAGTCCGACAGCGTTCTTTCTTGTGCACAAGAAAACAAAGGGGAAAGTTGTGGTTGGTTGAGCGGTGTAAATTGGGCAGGGCAAAAGGACTTGAGGAAGGATTACACGGACGTGAGGGTCCGAAAGGAGCCCCCCACCTCCCCTGTTCATTTCCAGACTTTGTGACGTTTGCTTGGCTGGGCCATTTCTTGGCTTTTTTGAGAAAAGGGGCGAATTTTCCACGGCCTCCTCCATCCCCTTACAGCCGCCCCTTCGCCACACCATGTTCCATCTGACCGGGATAGGTCCCAAATAAGATTTCACTTCAAATCTCAAAAAAGCCAAGTAGAAATCATTCTGTGGGAATTTACTGTGACTAAGAGAAACAGAAGTTCAACTCTTCTCAAGTGGTGGAGGGTCGGGGGGAGTCGCTAAGCCACAGGCACAGAAAGGCTCCCCTAGCTTAAGCGTGAGAGGTATAAGACCTTACACCCTGGTTACAGGGCAGTCATTTTGCCGGGCGTGTCAAAGTGACCTGTGGCTTAATTTGCATGGCAAAGGAGACCGAAACCCTCCTTACAGGGTGGTCCTTAAGCCAGGGGCCTTCCAATGGGCCAGAGCGAAAAGCGCTGTAAAGGAGAGACCTCCGTTCCCTCGGAAGTGGGTGGTCTCGTTGCCCAGCGAGTGCCAACGGCCCAAGAGGAGTTAGAAAGGGGAGACCTGCACCCTTCTGACAGGGAGAGGTCAACGGCCCGGGGCATTTTAAAGGCTAGGTCCTAAGGAGCTCAAACCCACAGAGACCTCAACCCGTTTTAAAGGGGGCTCGCTCCTCCTCAGCTGTGGAAGGGACCCATAAAGCATTTTGGTTGGCAAGGAATGGACCGTGATCCTTGTTTACAGGGAGGTCCTTTTACCGGGCACCTGAAGGGGGATTAAGCCTGTGAGGAGAAGTGTCGAACCCGATCCCTCGGTACAGGGGTGCGGTGTGTGCAGCCGTTGGCCGTGGCTTTTTCTTCCCTTTTCCTGCAGTTTCTTTGGTGCTTGTGTCGTCTTGTCCATTTTGTCCTTTGAGTTGCTAGAAAGAGAGAGGTGAAGCGGGTTAGGTGTGGCTCAGTAGAGAGCACGTGTACAAGGTAGATTCAGATGACATTGGCGACGTACTCGGCCCTGCCGGAAATTACCCTAATGCCTACTTTTCGGCACCGATCTCTTTCAGAGCGCAGGAGGGCTTGCGGCAGAAGGCGGGTCCAGGTGGATGCAGAGGACGCGGGCTTTGACTTGGCTGAGTGCGTGAGTGAGGAGGGCACGGGACAGCTAGTAGGACAAACCCTGAACCCTCTCATGAGGCTGGTTTCTAGAACTATCTTCCAAATGGCAGTGTTACCTTGTGAAAGGCAGAGAAAGACCCACACCCTAGTTAGAGGGAGCTCACTTTGGACCTTGGCGTGAAGAGGGCCGATGCAGAGAGGAGAAAAGGGAAAGCGACCTGAACCCTGATTACAGGGCAGTCACCCCCACCTCTCCTGTTCATTTCCAGACTTTGCGACGTTTGCTTGGTTGGGCCATTTCTTGGCTTTTTTGAGAAAAGGGGCGAATTTTCCACGGCCTCCGCCATCCCCTTACAGCCGCCCCTTCGCCACACCATGTTCCATCTGACCGGGATAGGTCCCAAGTAAGATTTCACTTCAAATCTCAAAAAAGCCAAGTAGAAATCATTCTGTGGGAATTTACTGTGACTAATAGAAACAGAACCTCAATCCTTCTGATGGGGTAGGGGGATGGGGAATCTCTCAGCCACAGGTTCTAAAAGATTCCCCTTGTTTAGGTGTGGCTCATTACACATCAGGATTACAAAGTAATCTCCCCGTATGGAAATTACCCTAATTCCTAGTTTTCAGCACGTGTGTGTTTCAGAAGTTAGGAGAGCTTTCACGAGAACTCAGCACCTTCTTCCTAGTCGGCACAAACTGCTTGAGGTTTCCTGCTTAGCGTCTTTTTCTTGGTAAGCTCAAGCCTGCACACACCTTTGCCCCCTAGGAGTATTTGTCTAGTGAGTGCAAGCTGCTTTAGGAGTTTCCTACCCAGTACTTTTTGTAATATCAATAGTGCAGTCTGTTCCCCTTTCCTTTCCATGTCTCTTCTCCAGTAAGGGTATCATCTACAGGGTTACCTCCTGCCCAGTCCTTGAGGTTGGCTTCCATGGTTTTTGACCCATCGCCTTCTGCCCAATCAATAGGAGCTGCCTCAGTGATTTTTCTGCCCAACACCTCCTGCCCTGTCAGCAAAACCCACCTCTGGGCTTTCTCTCCCAACACCTCCTACTCACTCAACACGAGCCACCTCAGTGATTTTCCCACTCCTGCCCAGTCAGTGCCAGCCCCTGAAAGATTTTCCCATCCAGCGCTTTCCCTCCCAACTCCTCCTACCCAGTCAGCGCCAACCCCCTCAGTGACTTTTCCCGCCCTGCGCCTCCTACCCTGTCAGCACGAGCTGCCTCAGTGATTTTCCTGCCCAGCACCTCCTGCCCAATCAGCAAAACCCACCTCAGGGCTTTCCCGCCCAGCGCTTCCTACCTAGTCAGCACCAGCCCCCTCAGTGATTTTCTAGCCCAACACCTCCCACCCAGTCAGCGAAACCCACCTCTGGGCTTTCCCTCCCAACACCTCCTACCCAGTCAGCGCCAATCCCCTCAGTGATTTTCTAGCCCAACACCTCCCACCCAGTCAGCGAAACCCACCTCTGGGCTTTCCCTCCCAACACCTCCTACCCAGTCAGCGCCAATCCCCTCAGTGACTTTTCCCGCCCTGTGCCTCATACCCTGTCAGCGCGAGCTGCCTCAGTGATTTTCCTGCCCAGCACCTTCTGCCCAATCAGCAAAACCCACCTCAGGGCTTTCCCGCCCAGCGCTTCCTACCTAGTCAGCACCAGCCCCCTCAGTGATTTTCTAGCCCAACACCTCCCACCCAGTCAGCGAAACCCACCTCTGGGCTTTCCCTCCTACCCTGTCAGCGCCAATCCCCTCAGTGACTTTTCCCGCCCTGCGCCTCCTACCCTGTCAGCACGAGCTGCCTCAGTGATTTCCCCGCCCACCACCTCCTGTCCAATCAGCAAAACCCACCTCTGGCATTTCCCTCCCAACACATCCTGCCCAGTCAGCACCAGCCCCCTTAGTGATTTTTCCGCCCAACACCTCTTTTATCTGTTTACAATGCAAATATTTGTAATCAAAAGTAATATAAAGTGAGTACTGTACACTTTGCATTCTGTGTTGTAACTGAAATCAATATATTTGGAAATGTAGCTCAGCTCTGAATGTTAGGGCCTAGATGACTGAGGGGCAGGAAGCCAGGCAGTGCAGTTTCCTACATTAGTGTACATTAAAGTGCTGTTGTAGGAGACATTTCTAGTCTAAAAACATGGGCAGGAGCGGATTTTGGCTAAGGAATGTCAGCGGAGAAAGGCTGTACCTGGAGGATTGAGCCGGGTGGGGGGGGGGGGGGGGGTGAATCCACCGGGTCTGATCCTGCTGCCATTGAAAGCAATTGGAGCTTTGCTGCTGAGTCCGGCTGGAGCAGGAATGGGCCCAAAGTTCAGGGCTGCCCGGGGGAGGGGAGGGGGGGCAAGTGGGGCAATTTGCCCCAGGTCCCGCAGGGGCCCCCATGAGAGTTTTTCGGGGCCCCTGGAGCGGGGTCCTTCACTCGGGGCCCCCGAAGCTTCTTCCGCTCCGGGACCCGCCGCCGAAGTGCCCTGAAGACTCGCGGCGGGGGGTCCTTCCGCCCCGGGACCTGACGCCGAAGTGCTGGGTCTTCGGCGGCAGGGACCCTCCGCCGCCGAATACCCCAGGCCCCCTGAATCCTCTGAGCAGCCCTGCCAAAGTTAGCTGCTTTACCCGGGCCTGGCTCTTGTGTATGGATATGATCCTCACTGCCATACTGAGAGCCATGGAATGCAGGAGGGGATGGCTCTGGGGACTGGACCACCTGGTGTGAACTCTCCAGGACTCTTTGGTAAATGACAGCATGGGCCCAGCCCTTCACTTTATGACGGCCTCTAAGCTCCGTGTTGTAGCTATTTCCAGTGAGCCTGCTATTGGCTTCAGATAGCTGGAGAAGCTGAGCTCCATAAACCGTACAGTATTCTGTGTGGGGCTTCCAGGTAAGTCCTTAGAGTAGCAGGACCTGCCAGAGATGTTTTTTTCTGCAAGAGGATGGGGTTTTCCTTGGAAGTCCTTAGCGAAATATCCCTTCCCCCAGCCTTCCCTGTTCTACAATCTGCTACTTAGCCGGTCAGCTGTCACCCTGACCCCCAGATGTGGCTGCATTTCAGCGCTGCTCTTTGCGTACGGTTGGAACACATTTGGGGATAAAAGGTGCTATAAAAATACAGAAGGAGTTGCAACTCTGGGCCCAGTGGGTGACCTTGGCAGTGCAGTTGCCAGCGTTGTATTGATCAAAAACCGGACTTTTGTTGCTGTTTTTGCATAGTCAGTTTTGCAATTGATACGTCTGTATTTTCAGCTCAGTGGGCAATCGGTTTACTGGCTGATGTGGTGCCAAGTTTCTCCATACATCTTTAGACCACTGCAGGCTGCAATCTGTCAGGGGCTTTTTGGACAAGCATATGCTTTTCTACTTATTACGCTGATCTAGTGCTCTTTAATCCAGTCATCTAACTCCAAGGAGCTGACAAAGTCAGCCCTGCTCAGCCTGATGACCAGTCCTCCTTCCCCGCGAAGGAGGAGGACCCAGCTAGGCTAGATTGCACCAGGGCAGAGGCAATGCGTTGTCTGCCCTGCAAGAGACCCCCATTCTGCAGCACATTCAGGCAGTGGCAGAGCAGGGTGCGAGTTTAGGGGGCACAAATGAGAACAGGGCAGGTAAAAGAGGAATTAACCCTTTACAGGGTAAAGAGGGATTTTATGCTACCCTTAGTTGTATGTTTATGACAGGGACATAGGCAGACAACAGGGAGAAGCGCCGGACCACTGAACGTTGACTTCTTTGATGGGGTCAACAAGGACGTGGACCGAGAGGATCCAGTGGCTATAGTGTACTATGATTTTCAGAAAGCCTTTGACAAGGTCCCTCACCAAAGGCTCTTACGCAAAGTAAGCTGTCATGGGATAAGAGGGAAGGTGCTCTTATGGATTGGTAACTGGTTAAAAGATAGGGTAGAAAATATCATGTTGCCTCTATATAAATCCATGGTAAGCCCACATCTTGAATACTGTGTGCAGATGTGGTCACCCCATCTCAAAAAAAGATATATTGGAATTGGAAAAGATTCAGAAAAGGGCAACAAAAATGATTAGGGGTATGGAACGGCTTCCGTATGAGGAGAGATTAATAAGACTGGGACTTTTCAGCATGGAAAAGAGACGGCTAAGGGGAGATATGATTGAGGTCTATAAAATCATGACTGGTGTAGAGAAAGTAGATAAGGAAGTGTTGTTTACTACTTCTCATAATACAAGAACTAGGGGTCACCAAATGAAATTAATAGGCAGCAGGTTTAAAACAAATAAAAACAAGTATTTCTTCACACAATGCACAGTCAACCTGCGGAACTCCTTGCCAGAGGATGTTGTGAAGGCCAAGACTATAACAGGGTTCAAAAACGAACTAGATAAGTTCACGGTGGATAAATGCATCAATGGCTATTAACCAGGAGGGGCAGGGATGATGTCCCTAGCCTCTGTTTGCCAGAAGCTGGGAATGGGCGACAGGGGATGGATCACTTGATGATTCCCTGTTCTGTTTATTACCTCTGGGGCACCTGGCACTGGCCACTGTGGGAAGACAGGATACTGGGCTAGATGGACTTTGGGTCTGACCCGGTAGGGCCATTTTTACGTTCTTATGACTTTTATTGGAAGTCCTCAGGAGCAGCTGCTGCTGCCCTGCTCCCGTACAAACTGCGCTTTGTGCTCCCAGCCCATCAGAGCGCACGGTAAGGGGAACACCTGTGAGAGCAGCGCCCCCAGCCCCTGCAGCTGTGCTGTTAACTGAACTACAGGGTTGTTTGGGTGCATCATGGGGCTGGAGAAGCAGGTGTTGCTATTCCCGGGTTGTTCAGAGGAGATACAAAGACAGGGATTTGGGGCTGTCTCTTACGTGGGACATGAGCCAGGAGTTGTTAATGTTAGAGATGGCATAGACTAGAGCAGGGGCAGGGCCTGTCTCTTTATTCCCTTTGCGTACAGCGCCTAGCACAATGGGGTCATGGGCCATTTGCTACGATAATTCAGATAATAAATCAGTGTTCTGCATTGCAAGGCCCGCGAGCCAGTGGCGGCTCCCATCGAGCCTAAGTGCGCTAAATTCCCTCTAAGCTGCGCGGCCGCGCAGCTGGCTATAACTAGCCGTGCAGCAGCTCTAAAGGGCCATACGGCAGGGACCTGAAGAGGAGAGAGGTAGGGGGTGGGCGGGAACTGGGGAGGGGAGCAAGTTGGGGCTTGCAGGGCTGCTGTGGGCCTCTCCCCAGGCCCGGAGCTCCCTGCTGCTGGCAAGTGGGAGAGCGGGCCCTTCTCCGGAGCCCCATGCTCCCTCCCTGTCGGCCCTCCTGCTGGGGGGAGTCCTCCGGCACCAGCCCTAGGGCAGCCTGCCTGCACCCCAAACTGCTCATGCCTGGCCCCACCCTAGAGCCTGAACCCCCAGTCAGAACTCTCCCCCCACCCCCCGCATCCCAAGCCTCTGCCTCAGCTCTGAGCCCTCTCCTGAACCCCGCATCCCAACCCTCTCCTCCAGCCTTAAGCCCCCTCCACACCCCAAGCCCCTCATCCACACCTCCACCCCAGACCCCTGATGAAGGAAATGCTTTGTGCATTACCCCGCGTAGCCACACGGTGTCACTGTTGCTCCGTGCAGAAAATGCTCTGTGCATTTCCCCGTGTAGCCACCCAGTGTCACTGTTGCTCCTTAAGGAAATGCTCTGTGCATTACCCTGCATGGCCACACAGTGTCACTGTTGCTCCCTGAAGGAAATGCTCTGTGCATTACCCCGTGTGGCCACACGGTGTCACTGTTGCTCCATGATGGAAATGCTCTGTGCATTACCTCGCATGGCCACACAGTGTCACTGTTGCTCCTTAAGGAAATGCTCTCTGCATTACCCTGCGTGGCCACACAGTGTCACTGTTGCTCCATGTAGAAAATGCTCTGTGCATTACCCCGCGTGGCAACCTAATGTTACTGTTGGTCCATGAAGGAAATGATCTCTGCATTACCTCGGGTGGCCACACAGTGTCACTGTTCCTCCTTAAAAACAACAAGGAGTCTGGTGTCACCTTAAAGACTAACAGATTTATTGGGGCATAAGCTTTCGTGGGTAAAAACCTCACTTCTTCAGATGCATAGAGTGAAAGTTACAGATGCAGGCATTATATACTGACACATGGAGAGCAGGGATTTACTTTGCAAGTGGAGAACCAGTGTTGGCAGGGCCAATTCAATCAGGGTGGATGTAGTCCACTCCCAATAACAGATGAGGAGTGTCAATTCCAGGAGAGGTAAAGCTGCTTCTATAATGAGCCAGCCACTCCCAGTCCCTATTCAAGCCCCGATTAATGGTGTTAAATTTGCAAATGAATTTTAGTTCTGCTGTTTCTCTTTGAAGTCTGTTTCTGAAGTTTTTTTGTTCAATGATAGTGACCTTTAAATCTGTAATAGAATGACCAGGGAGATTGAAGTGTTCACTTACTGGCTTATGTATGTTACCATTCCTGATGTCCGATTTGTGTCCATTTATTCTTTTGCGGAGGGACTGTCCGGTTTGGCCAATGTACATGGCAGAGGGGCATTGCTGGCACATGATGGCATATATAACATTAGTGGATGTGCGGGTGAATGAGCCCTTGATGGTGTGTCTGATGTGGTTGGGTCCTCTGATGGTGTCGCCAGAGTAGATACGGGGACAGAGTAGGCAACGAGGTTTGCTACAGGGATTGGTTCCTGGGTTGGTGTTTCTGTGGTGTGGTGTGTAGTTGCTGGTGAGTATTTGCTTCAGGTTGGGGGGTTGTCTGTAAGCGAGGACTGGCCTGCCTCCCAAGGTCTGTGAGAGTGAGGGATCATTTTCCAGGATAGGTTGTAGATCGTGGATAATGCGCTGGAGAGGTTTTAGCTGAGGGCTGTATGTGATGGCCAGTGGTGTTCTGTTATTGTCCTTGTTGGGCCTGTCCTGTAGTAGGTGATTTCTGGGTACTCGTCTTGCTCTGTCAATCTGTTTCCTCACTTCCCCAGGTGGGTATTGTAGTTTTACGAATGCTTGATAAAGATCTTGTAGGTGTTTGTCTCTGTCTGAGGGGTTGGAGCAAATTCGGTTGTATCTCAGGGCTTGGCTGTAGACAATGGATCATGTGATGTGTCTTGGATGGAAGCTGAAGGCATGTAGGTACGTATAGCGGTCAGTAGGTTGGCGGTCAGTATAGGGTGGTGTTTATGTGACCATCACTTATTTGCACTGTAGTGTCCAGGAAGTGGATCTCTTGTGTGGACTGGTCCAGGCTGAGGTTGATGGTGGGGTGGAAATTGTTGAAGTCCAGGTGGAATTCTTCAAGGGCCTCCTTTCCGTGGGTCCATATGATGAAGATGTCATCAATGTAGCGCAAGTAGAGGAGGGGCACTAGGGGACGAGAGCTGAGGAAGCGTTGTTCTAAGTCAGCCATAAAAATGTTGGCATACTGTGGGGCCATGCGGGTACCCATAGCAGTGCCACTGACTTGAAGGTATAAGTTGTCCCCAAATCTGAAGTGGTTGTGGGTGAGGACAGAGTCACAAAGCTCAGCCACCAGGCGTGCTGTGGCCTCATCAGGGATACTGTTCCTGACAGCTTGTAGTCCATCCTCATGTGGAATATTGGTGTAAAGTGCTTCTACATCCATGGTGGCCAGGATGGTGTTTTCAGGAAGAACACCAATGCATTGTAGTTTCCTCAGGAAGTCGGTGGTGTCTCGAAGATAACTGGGAGTGCTGGTAGCGTAGGGTCTGAGGAGAGAGTCCAAATAGCCAGATAATCCTGCTGTAAGAGTGCCAATGCCTAAGATGATGGAGCGTCCAGGGTTTCCGGGTTTATGGATGTTGGGTAGCAGATAGAATACCCCTAGTCGGGGTTCTGGGGTTTTGGACCCAACCACATCAGCCACACCATCAAGGGCTCATTCACCCGCACATCCACTAATGTTATATATGCCATCATGTGCCAGCAATGCCCCTCTGCCATGTACATTGGCCAAACCGGACAGTCCCTCCGCAAAAGAATAAATGGACACAAATCGGACATCAGGAATGGTAACATACATAAGCCAGTAAGTGAACACTTCAGTCTCCCTGGTCATTCTATTACAGATTTAAAAGTCACTATCATTGAACAAAAACACTTCAGAAACAGACTTCAAAGAGAAACAGCAGAACTAAAATTCATTTGCAAATTTAACACCATTAATCTGGGCTTGAATAGGGACTGGAGTGGCTGGCTCATTACAGAAGCAACTTTTCCTCTCCTGGAATTGACACCTCCTCATCTGTTATTGGGAGTGGACTACATCCACCCTGATTGAATTGGCCCTGTCAACACTGGTTCTCCACTTGCGAAGTAACTCCCTGCTCTTCATGTGTCAGTATATAATGCCTGCATCTGTAACTTTCACTCTATGCATCTGAAGAAGTGAGGTTTTTACCCACGAAAGCTTATGCCCCAATAAATCTGTTAGTCTTTAAGGTGCCACCAGACTCCTTTTTATTTTTGTAGATACAGACTAACACGGCTACCCCCTGATACTTGTTCCTCCTTAAGGAAATGCTCGTGCATTACCCCACATGGCCACACACTGTCACTGTTGTTCCATGAAGGAAATGCTCTGTTCATTACCTCACGTGGCCACACAGTGTCACTGTTGTTCCATGAAGGAAATGCCCTGTGCATTACCTCGCGTGGCCACACAGTGTCACTGTTGCTCCATGCAGGAAATGCTCTGTGCATTACCTCGCGTGGCCACACAGTGTCACTGTTGTTCCATGAAGGAAATGCTCTGTGCATTACCCTGCATGGCCACACAGTGTCACTCTTGCTCCATGAAGGAAATGCTCTGTGCTTTAGCTCGCGTGGCCAGACAGTGTCACTGTTGCTCCATGTAGAAAATGGTTTGTGCATTACCCCACGTGGCCACCCACTGTCACTGTTATTTCTTAAGGAAATGGTCACTGCATTACCCCACGTGGCCACACAGTGTCCCTGTTGCTCCATGAAGGAAATGCTCTGTGCATTACCTTGGGTGGCCACACGGTGTCACTGTTGCTCCATTCAGGAAATGCTCTGTTCATTACCTCGCGTGGCCACACAGTGTCACTGTTGTTCCATGAAGGAAATGCTCTCTGCATTACCCCATGTGGCCACACAGTGTCACTGTTGCTCCATGAAGGAAATGCCCTGTGCAGTACCTCACATGGCCACACAGTGTCACTGTTGTTCGCTGCAGAAAATGCTCTGGGCATTACCTCGCATGACCACATGGTGTCACTGTTGCTCCTTGAAGGAAATGCTCTCTGCATTATCTTCGATGGCCACACGGTGTCACTGTTGCTCCATGAAGGAAATGCTTTGTGCATTACCTTCGGTGGCCACACAGTGTCACTGTTGCTCCTTGAGGAAATGCTCTGTGCATTACCCCGCGTGGTCACTCGGTGTCACTGTTGCTCCATGTAGAAAATGCTCTGTGCATTACCCCGCGTGGCCACACAGTGTCACTGTTGCTCCATGTAGAAAATGCTCTGTGCATTACCACACGTGGCCACACAGTGTCACTGTTTCTCCTTAAGGAAATGCTCGTGCATTACCCCACGTGGCCACACAGTGTCACTGTTGCTCCATGAAGGAAATGCTCGTGCATTACCCCACGTGGCCACACAGTGTCACTGTTGCTCCATGAAGGAAATGCTCTGTGCATTACCTTGGGTGGCCACACGGTGTCACTGTTGCTCCATTCAGGAAATGCTCTGTTCATTACCTCGCGTGGCCACACAGTGTCACTGTTGTTCCATGAAGGAAATGCTCTGTGCATTACCCCGTGTGGCCACACAGTGTCACTGTTGTTCCATGAAGGAAATGCTCTGTGCATTACCCCGTGTGGCCACACAGTGTCACTGTTGCTCCATGAAGGAAATGCCCTGTGCAGTACCTCACAGGGCCACACAGTGTCACTGTTGTTCGCTGCAGAAAATGCTCTGTGCATTACCTCGCGTGGCTACATGGTGTCACTGTTGCTCCATGAAGGAAATGCTCTGTGCATTACCTTCGGTGGCCACATAGTGTCAGTGTTGCTCCATGAAGGAAATGCTGTGTGCATTACCCCATGTGGCCACACAGTGTCACTGTTGCTCCATGAGGGAAATGCCCTGTGCAGTACCTCACATGGCCACACAGTGTCACTGTTGTTCGCTGCAGAAAATGCTCTGGGCATTACCTCGCATGACCACATGGTGTCACTGTCGCTCCATGAAGGAAATGCTGTGTGCATTACCCCGCATAGCCATATGGTGTCACTGTTGCTCCTTAAGGAAATGCTCGTGCATTACCCCGCGTGGCCACAAAGTGTCACTGTTGCTCCATGCAGTCGATGCATGCGGGCAGTGGACCCCATGCGTCCCCCGGCTCCTTCCTCGCTGCGCTCAGGCTTTGCGGCTCCCGGGAGTGTGAGCTGCCACCATTGCTGCCACTCCAAGAGCAGGCTCCGGGCTCCGCGCCCCGGCAGTGGCTCACATGCCCGGGAGCCGGAGACCCCGAGCACAGCGAGGGGGGAGCTGGGGTGCGCACGGGGGCCTCTGCCCGCATGCATCTGCTGCAGCTGCAGGCGCCCCCGGGGGGACTCCTTTCCGCAACCTGGGCAGGAGGGGCAAGGGGCACGGCTGCTCCCCGCTAGCGGTGCTGCCACCTTTGCAGGGCTCCTCCCCCCCGCGCCGCACCGGCTCCTCCATGGTGGGGGCTCGCTGCCCCCACAAGCCGACGTTCTGGCTCTCTGGTGTCTCCGGAAGGCGGTTCCTCCCTGCCAAGCCAGGGCACCGCTTTTTGGCTCCCCCTAGGGCCATCCTTAGGATTTATGGGGCCCTATGCATTATTATTAAACTGGTGCCCCTATGCCTGACGGCAGCCTGAGCTTGCAGCCCGGCGGGGGCGGAGGCACAAAGCAGAAAGAATAACAAGATGCCCGTCCCGCCTCACGGTGGCTTAGAGTCACAGTTCCCCACGGAGATCCCTGTATCTTCTCCCTCACGTGAAATGGACATGCAGAAGGTACCTAATTAAAAGCACTAAACTTGGGAATAAAAAATGTCAGTCACAGGTTTTTTGATATGCCCTGAAGTTTGTCAGACATTTATTTGCAAAAACTTTGTAGTACGGGTGAGTAAGCTGTCTTTCTGAATACAACATTAAATATTATGGAATACATGATGCAGCTCTTTTCTGTTTTACATTTTCTTAATCAGTATTTCTAAGCTGATTTTATATTTTAAATGTACTCTAAACCTTCATAAAGTTATCATTCCAGATTACTACATATTTAACTCACTGAAACAGAAAATATTTTCAGTTTATCAGTTACAGAGGTTTAGTTTGTTCATAACAATGTTCATTGCTTTTAGAAAAAGGGAACACTAATTTACTGTGTGTGATCTCCATAACAATACACGTTTATGAAATTTCACCAACTTTAAAAAATATGTTTCCAAAGATTGTAGGCACAACAAAGGATTTTATATCTTACTAAGGTACTGATTTTGCTTAAAACTAGTTCATCAAAAGATAGTCAGAAGTAAAGAAGGGGAAACTCTTCGTCCAGCTATCTGGAAGCAAAGGTCTGTTGTCCGTTTAAGGGCTCTCTTCAGTGGGGGTTGGGGGAGAGGGGTGAAGGGAGAAATGGATGAGCAGAAAGGACTGGAAGACTTTGGAAGTAAGTTTTTTTACTATAGTAATTAACATGTGTATTTTAGATAAGGGAGGTCTTTTGAAGGATTTATTTAAAAAATCATATGTCTGAAGATCCAAGCATTTAAGGCTAAAGATGATTGTGCATCTAAAAATCTATGCAAGGATTTTTTAGAGATGTGATTTTATAATCTTCACCAACTCACTAATGAAATATTTTGAAAGCAAATTTCAAACTAAGATCCTGTAGACTGACATGTCCTGAGTAAATATGACCGTCATGCACAACTGTTTTTGTCAGTACATTCAGAAACTGACAGTATATACCTGGTTTCAGAAGAAGTGGGCTGTAGTCCACGAAAGCTTATGGTCTAATAAATTTGTTAGTCTCTAAGGCCTTGGCTACACTGGCAATTCACAGCGCTGCACTTGCTGCGATCAGGGGTGTGAAAAAACACACACACCCCCGAGCGCAACAAGTGCAGCGCTGTAAAGCGCCAGTGTAATCAGTGCCTGCAGCGCTGCACGCTCGCTCGCAGCGCTGCAAGCTATTCCCCTCGGAGAGGTGGAGTACTTGCAGCGCTGCGAGAGAGCTCTCCCAGCGCTGGCGGCGCGACTACACTCGTGCTTCACAGCGCTGCCGCTGCAGCGCTGTGAATCCGCGAGTGTAGCCAAGGCCTCAGGTGCCACCCACCTGTTTATGCTCTCTGTATGTGTGTATATATATCTCCTCAATATATGTTCCATTCTATATGCATCCGAAGAAGTGGGCTGTAGTCCACGAAAGCTTATGCTCTAATAAATTTGTTAGTCTCTAAGGTGCCACAAGTACTCCTGTTCTTCTTTTTGCGGATACAGACTAACTCGGCTGCTACTCTGAAACAAGTACTCCTGTTCTTTTTGAATATATACCTGGGGGTTGGCAAATGCCTGTTAAGTGGCTTCATTACCCCTTGAATGGCTCTTTAACAATTTCAGTGTTGTGCTGATAGGTCTGGCAGGCTGGAGGCTTTTTCTCTTTTAACTACTAGATCCCCTTCCCAGGAAGACTCCGAGCC
The DNA here is from genome assembly GCF_011386835.1 of Chrysemys picta bellii. Classification (NCBI taxonomy): domain Eukaryota; kingdom Metazoa; phylum Chordata; order Testudines; family Emydidae; genus Chrysemys; species Chrysemys picta. The sequence continues at coordinate 138,707 of NW_027052797.1, read as the reverse complement.
TGCAGGAAGGGTCAGAACAGGGATAGGAAATCCAGAAGGGTGGACACTAAGACCCAGTGGGAGCCCCTAACCACTTGGCACCCTAGGCGGCTAGTTCGCCTAGTGGTTGCACCAGTCCTGCATACCACTAAGCCACTGATGCCTATTGAACTTATCCATAGAGCAGCCCCATGGACTCTCTCTCTCCTCTCCTCTCATTGTGCCGTCTCCCTTCATAGGACAAGGGCAGGTGTGGTAGGTGTGCATCCCCACAGGCTAGGTCTCGGGAGTCATGAAGAAGTAGGAGGGGACGAAAATCATGCAGGGCAGTGGGTGCGAGAATGGAGCGGTGACTGTCGGTGTTAACTCGGTCTCTGTTCATTGAGGGGGGCAGATGTAGATATGATGGAAAAGGGAGGCAGGGATGAGGGCAAGAGCTCTGTGTAATGACGGCTCATGCTTGGCTTTTGCAGCTGCTCTTACAGAGAAATTGTTGTTCAGGAGCCCTAGGCAGAGGAGAAGCTGGCAGAAGTGGATCTGAGCAGCTTGGACATCCTTCTAAGCAGATATGAACAGTCCTCAGCTTTCTGCCTCCCTCATAACTACACTTCAGAACTTTTAGCGGCACGGCTGAAGCCTAAGATAAATGCATGGTAGTAGCTGAGTACACACGGCTGCTTCTCTTTAGGTGAGGCTTGGTTTCTCATAAAAGTTTTCCTCCTTGTTCTGGGTGTGGGAGGAGAATTTCCCTATTTTGGGATTAGCTGTGGGATTACGACCAGGGGACGAGACAATAGTCTCTTCTGCACAGTGACTCTCTTGGGTGCAGGTGCAACGGGCTGCTTAACATTAGAACGTAAGAATGGCAATACTGGGTCAGACCAAAGGTCCATCTAGCCCAGTATCCTGTCTTCCAACTGGCTAATACCAGGTGCTTCAGAGGGAATGAATAGAACAGGTAATCGTGAAGTGATCCATCCTGTGTCGCCCATTCCCAGCTTCTGGCAAACAGAGGATAAGGACACCATCCCTGCCCATGCTGACTAATAGCCATCGATGGACCTATTCTCCATGAATTGACCTAGTCCTTTTTTGAACCCTATTATAGTCTTGACTTTCACAGCATTCTCTGGCCAGCAATTCCAGAGGTTGAGTGTGCGTTGTGTGCTTTTTAATTGTATCTATAAAGGTGTAATGGGACAGGGAGAAGAAGAACATACACCGATGATAACTTTTGTTTTTCCCTCTTGTATTCTGCTTAGTAGGAAGGAGAAAGAAGTCAAGGGTAAGAGCCCACCCCCGGTGTGAGATGGAAGGCACGCAAGAGCCATGAGACAGTGAGCATTGTTGATGCCAGGCTATGGCAATGCCATCTAGCTGGAAACGGAGCAGCCGTCACTGTCAGTGAGCTAAGTGTCTGGTTTGGTGAGGAGTCTGGTCACGGCCCACATGGCTCCAGGCAGGGATGCGCCGTTAGCTTGGTCTGTACAAAATCAGTACCTTAGTAAGATATTAAATCCTTTGTTATGCCTACAATCTTTGGAAACATATTTTTTAAAGTTGGTGAAATTTCATAAACGTGTATTGTTGGGTGAGCTTCCCTGGTCATGCCACTCTAGGTATCCTCTCTGAAGCAGGCCATATTCAGTAGCGGACGTGAGCAGGGGTCTGAGAGTAGCCCTCGGCCTGTGTCTCCAGTCACCAAGTTGCACCACACATGTTATGTGGAGGGTCCAGAGCTCTGCACAGCACTCCGGGCTGACCTGCTCCAGGCTGGGCTCCTGGGTCCTAACCCTCGTGGTTACTGCTCCCCGAGGGCTCTGCTGGCCCTGGAGCCCGACCCCAACCCGAGCGGCGCTTAAGGTCTGTGAGCGGTCGAAGGGCGGCCGGGAACTGAGGAGCAGCCACAGCCCCGGGACCCCACACAGCACAAGGACAAGGGTGGGGAGCGCTGTGGCTGCCTGCATCATTGCGCCACCTAGCGTAGCAGTCGCCCTACCCTGCCTGGCTCTGGCCTCTGGGCTGGTGAATGGCTGGAGCCTCTGAGGGGCGGAGGCAGAACTTGCACTTCAGTGAGGGGTGAGGCTCGTGGTGGTGGGGGGGATGCAGCTGCCACAGTTTTCTGTCTACCCCACCTCAGCTCCCCCAGTGAGGAAGGGGCTGGTGCTGCCCCTGCTGCCCACAGGCTGTCACTGCTCCTCCAGGGCAGATGCATGCTGCGCATTTCCCCAACTGGCCACCGGGTGTCACCGCTGCTCCAGGAGAAACACAGTCTGTATGTTACCCTGCCTGCCCGCCGGATGGCGGTGATGGTCCAAGGCAGATAGCTCAGACATTACCCCGGCTGGCCACCGAGTATCAGTGCAGCGCTGTGGGGGGGGGGGGGGGAAATGATTTCTGCCTTACCCTGAGTGGCTACGTAGTGTCTGTGTTGCTCCACGAGGGAAATGCTTTGTGCTTTGCCGCGAGCGGTCACCAAGTGTCACTGCTGCTGCATGGGGGACATGCTCTGTGCATTGCCGTGATTGGCCACTGGGTGTCACTGTTGCTCCAGGGCAACTACATTCTGAGAAATAGCCCAGGTGGCCTCTAAGATACATGTGTGGTAAAGGCTGAGTACAGACGTCTGCTTCCCTTTAGGTGGGGTTTGGTTTGTAATAAAAGTTTTCCTCCTTGTTCTGGGTGCAGAGGGAGAATTTCCCTATATTGGGAGCAGCTGATCTTCCTGGACAGGGAGGAGCATGTTCACCTGAGCAGAGGCCTGGAACCGGAAAGGTGAGTACAGGTGCTGAATTTGTCCTTCTTCCTATGTGTCTCTCTCTGAGCTCTCATATGTTGGCCAACATACTCTCTCTCTCTCCCCTTGTCCTGTCTCTTTGTATAGAAGATGGGCAATGGTGCATGCTCACAGGCTTGGTCTGGGGCGTCTGCAACCCACTGGGGCATTGGGAGGGGGAAGAGAAACATGATGGTACTAGATCCTCCATTGGTAGTGGTGGGGGTGACTGTGGGAGTTGACTGTCACTGTTCATCAAGTGGGGCTGATGTACAGTGGATGGGAGAGGGAGGGCAGTATCTCGTACACCAATAGACCTTTGGGCAGTGATGGCTCCTGCTTGGGTTATATGCTGTGTTTGCAGAGGAATCGCCCAGGACCCCAGCCAGAGGAGAAACTGGAAGAAGTGAACCTGAGCAGCCTGGACATCCTTGTAAGCAGAGATGAACAGTCCTCCGCTTTCTGTCTTCTGCATGACTGGCTGTGAGTGAACAATTATGGCACTCTATTCCTCATCCGTACCACTCTAGTTTTCTTCCACCATTCTCCTGCTGCTCTCTGGCCCTGCTGTATCATGGCACACAGTGTCACTGTTGCTCCTTAAGGAAATGCTCTGTGCATTACCCCAGGTGAAAAGAAGAACAGGAGTACTGGTGGCACCTTGGAGACTAACAAATTTATTAGAGCATAAGCTTTCGTGGACTACAGCCCACTTCTTCGGATGCATCCGAAGAAGTGGGCTGTAGTCCACGAAAGCTTATGCTCTAATAAATTTGTTAGTCTCTAAGGTGCCACCAGTACTCCTGTTCTTCTTTTTGTGGATACAGACTAAAACGGCTGCTACTCTGAAACCTGTCATTACCCCAGGTGTCCACCCAGTGCCACTGTTGCTCCATGGGGGAAATGCTTTGTGCATTACCTGGATTAGCCACCCAGTGTCACTGTTGCTTTATTTGCGAAATGCTCTGTGCAACTATACAGAGTGTCCACCCGGTGTCAATATTGCTTCATGAAGGAAATGCTCTGTGATTACCCGGGGTGGCCACACAGTCTCATTTTTGCTTCATGAGAGAAATGTTCTGTGCAATTACACTGAGTGGCCACCGGGCGTCACTGCTGTTCCGCAGGGGAAAAGCTCCGACCATTTCCCCGATTGGCCATGTAGTGTCTCTGTTGCTCCATGAAAGAAATGCTCTGTGCAGTCGTCCAACTGGCCGCCCAATGTCACTGCTGCTTCTTAAGGGATTACTCTGAGGGTACTGCAGGTGACAACACAGTGTCACTGTTGATCAATGGGGGAAATTCTTTGTGCATTACCCCTTGTGGCCACCTAGTCAGTCTTGCTCCCTGAAATGCTTTGTGAATTACCTGGATTAGCCATCCAGTGTCACTGTTGCTCCCTTTGGAACTACTTTGTGCATTACCTCGAGTGGCCACCAGGTGCCACTCCAGCTCCCTGAAATGTTTACAGATGTCACTGTTGCTCCAGTAGGGTAATGCTTTGTGCATTACCCAAAGTGGCCACATGGTGTCATTGTTACTTCATGTGGGAAATGCTCTGTGCTATTACATCGAGTGGCCACCTGGTGTCACTGTTACTGCCTAAGGAAAATGCTTTGTGCATTCCCCTGGTGGGCCACCTGGTGTCACTGTTGCTCCACGAGAGAAATGATCACTCAGTTTCTGTTCATCCAGTGGGGCTGATGTAGATGGGATGGGAGAGGGAGGCAGGGATGAGGGCAAGATTTCACACACCAATAGAGATTTGTGTAGTGATGGCTCATGCTTGGCTTTTGCAGCTGCGCTTGCAGAGGAATTGGCCAGGAGCCCCAGCCACAGGAGAAGCTGGCACAAGTGGACCTGAGCAACCTGGATATCCTTCTAAGCAGATATGAACAGTCCTCAGGTTTCCGCCTCCCAGATAATTGGCTCTGAGTGAGAGGTCAGTGCTTTGAATTCCTCATGTGTGCTCCCTCTAGTTTCTTCACAGGCCGTGTGCTTCCTCGTTGGGTACGGGCTCTGTGGTATCAAGGATGCGGAGGGGCCACAGTCTACTCTGCAGAGTGACTATGTCGGGTGCCGTTAAGGGGGACAATACAGGGAGGAGAAAAGGGAAAGAGACCTGAACCCTGATTACAGGGCAGTCACATTTTCGTTAGTAAAATATTCCTCCTTTACACAAGGCGGGGGAGGAGTCCTGAATGTGAAAAGATCTGGAAATGAACAGGTAAGGGAGGGATCCTGCTGAGTGTCCCCTTTCCAATCAATCCTCCGTCCCTCAGCGACACCCTTCCCGACTTAGAGGTATAAGACCTTACACCCTGGTTACAGGGCAGTCATTTTGCCAGGCGTGTCAAAGTGACCTGTTAATTTGCATGGCAAAGGAGACCGAAACCCTCCTTACAGGGTGGTCCTTAAGCCAGGGGCCTTCCAATGGGCCAGAGCGAAAAGCGCTGTAAAGGAGAGACCTCCGTTCCCTCGGAAGTGGGTGGTCTCGTTGCCCAGCGAGTGCCAACGGCCCAAGAGGAGTTAGAAAGGGGAGACCTGCACCCTTCTGACAGGGAGAGGTCAACGGCCCGGGGCATTTTAAAGTCTAGGTCCTAAGGAGCTGAAACCCACAGAGACCTCAACCCGTTTTAAAGGGGACTCGCTCCTCCTCAGCTATGGAAGGGACCCATAAAGCATTTTGGTTGGCAAGGAATGGACCGTGATCCTTGTTTACAGGGAGGTCCTTTTACCGGGCACCTGAAGGGGGATTAAGCCTGTGAGGAGAAGTGTCGAACCCGATCCCTCGGTACAGGGGTGCGGTGTGTGCTGTGTGTGCGGTGTGTGCAGCCGTTGGCCGTGGCTTTTTCTTCCCTTTTCCTGCAGTTTCTTTGGTGCTTGTGTCGTCTTGTCCATTTTGTCCTTTGAGTTGCTAGAAAGAGAGAGGTGAAGCGGGTTAGCTGTGGCTCAGTAGAGAGCACGTGTACAAGGTAGATTCAGATGACATTGGCAAGGTACTCGGCCCTGCCGGAAATTACCCTAATGCCTACTTTTCGGCACCGATCTCTTTCAGAGCGCAGGAGAGCTTGCGGCAGAAGGCGGGTCCAGGTGGATGCAGAGGACGCGGGCTTTGACTTGGCTGAGTGCGTGAGTGAGGAGGGCACGGGACAGCTAGTAGGGCAAACCCTGAACCCTCTCAAGAGGCTGGTTTCTAGAACTATCTTCCAAATGGCAGTGTTACCTTGTGAAAGGCAGGGAAAGACCCACACCCTAGTTAGAGGGAGCTCACATTGGACCTTGGCGTGAAGAGGGCCGATGCAGAGAGGAGAAAAGGGAAAGCGACCTGAACCCTGATTACAGGGCAGTCACCCTTTCTTTAATATAATACACCTCCTTTACACAATGAGGGTGGGGGGAGTCCTGAATGTGAAAAGATCTGGAAATGAACAGGTAAGGGCGGGATCCTGCTGAGTGTCCCCTTTCCAATCAATCCTCCGTCCCTCAGCGACACCCTTCCCGACTTACCTCCTACCCCACCAAGAAAATGACAACTTTGTGCCCCCTACCTTTACCAGAAAAGACCCCTTTTACTTGTGACGCGGTCCTGTTAGTAGGGTTAGGTGCACCCACGTGCCGGCTCTGAATACCACCGCATCTACCTACAACATCTCAACATGAACACATTTCAGAAAGGACCGCCACCTCAGTCTCTTCCAACGTAGCCCGAGGAATCTCCTCTCTTTATCACCAAAGAGACACAAGGCCAGGAATTCGGACACAACAAACGGAGCTGTCCGAATCCCTACAGTTAACGCTCGTCAGTCCGACAGTGTTCTTTCTTGTGCACAAGAAAACAAAGGGGAAAGTTGTGGTTGGTTGAGCGGTGTAAATTGGGCAGGGCAAAAGGACTTGAGGAAGGATTAAACGGAAGTGAGGGTCCGAAAGGAGCCCCCCACCTCCCCTGTTCATTTCCAGACTTTGTGACGTTTGCTTGGTTGGGCCATTTCTTGGCTTTTTTGAGAAAAGGGGCAAATTTTCCACGGCCTCCTCCATCCCCTTACAGCCGCCCCTTCGCCACACCATGTTCCATCTGACCGGGATAGGTCCCAAATAAGATTTCACTTCAAATCTCAAAAAAGCCAAGTAGAAATCATTCTGTGGGAATTTATTGTGACTAAGAGAAACAGAAGTTCAACTCTTCTCAAGTGGTGGAGGGTCGGGGGGAGTCGCTAAGCCACAGGCACAGAAAGGCTCCCCTAGCTTAAGCGTGAGAGGTATAAGACCTTACACCCTGGTTACAGGGCAGTCATTTTGCCGGGCGTGTCAAAGTGACCTGTTAATTTGCATGGCAAAGGAGACCGAAACCCTCCTTACAGGGTGGTCCTTAAGCCAGGGGCCTTCCAATGGGCCAGAGCGAAAAGCGCTGTAAAGGAGAGACCTCCGTTCCCTCGGAAGTGGGTGGTCTCGTTGCCCAGCGAGTGCCAACGGCCCAAGAGGAGTTAGAAAGGGGAGACCTGCACCCTTCTGACAGGGAGAGGTCAACGGCCCCGGGCATTTTAAAGGCTAGGTCCTAAGGAGCTCCAACCCACAGAGACCTCAACCCGTTTTAAAGGGGGCTCGCTCCTCCTCAGCTATGGAAGGGACCCATAAAGCATTTTGGTTGGCAAGGAATGGACCGTGATCCTTGTTTACAGGGAGGTCCTTTTACCGGGCAGCTGAAGGGGGATTAAGCCTGTGAGGAGAAGTGTCGAACCCGATCCCTCGGTACAGGGGTGCGGTGTGTGCAGCCGTTGGCCGTGGCTTTTTCTTCCCTTTTCCTGCAGTTTCTTTGGTGCTTGTGTCGTCTTGTCCATTTTGTCCTTTGAGTTGCTAGAAAGAGAGAGGTGAAGCGGGTTAGCTGTGGCTCAGTAGAGAGCACGTGTACAAGGTAGATTCAGATGACATTGGCAAGGTACTCGGCCCTGCCGGAAATTACCCTAATGCCTACTTTTCGGCACCGATCTCTTTCAGAGCGCAGGAGAGCTTGCGGCAGAAGGCGGGTCCAGGTGGATGCAGAGGACGCGGGCTTTGACTTGGCTGAGTGCGTGAGTGAGGAGGGCACGGGACAGCTAGTAGGGCAAACCCTGAACCCTCTCAAGAGGCTGGTTTCTAGAACTATCTTCCAAATGGCAGTGTTACCTTGTGAAAGGCAGGGAAAGACCCACACCCTAGTTAGAGGGAGCTCACTTTGGACCTTGGCGTGAAGAGGGCCGATGCAGAGAGGAGAAAAGGGAAAGCGACCTGAACCCTGATTACAGGGCAGTCACCCTTTCTTTAATATAATACACCTCCTTTACACAATGAGGGTGGGGGGAGTCCTGAATGTGAAAAGATCTGGAAATGAACAGGTAAGGGAGGGATCCTGCTGAGTGTCCCCTTTCCAATCAATCCTCAGTCCCTCAACGACACCCTTCCCGACTTACCTCCTAACCCACCAAGAAAATGACAACTTTGTGCCCCCTACCTTTACCAGAAAAGACCCCTTTTACTTGTGACGCGGTCCTGTTAGTAGGGTTAGGTGCACCCACGTGCCGGCTCTGAATACCACCGCATCTACCTACAACATCTCAACATGAACACATTTCAGAAAGGACCGCCACCTCAATCTCTTCCAACGTAGCCCGAGGAATCTCCTCTCTTTATCACCAAAGAGACACAAGGCCAGGAATTCGGACACAACAAACGGAGCTGTCCGAATCCCTACAGTTGACGCTCGTCAGTCCGACAGCGTTCTTTCTTGTGCACAAGAAAACAAAGGGTGAAAGTTGTGGTTGGTTGAGCGGTGTAAATTGGGCAGGGCAAAAGGACTTGAGGAAGGATTACACGGAAGTGAGGGTCCGAAAGGAGCCCCCCACCTCCCCTGTTCATTTCCAGACTTTGTGACGTTTGCTTGGCTGGGCCATTTCTTGGCTTTTTTGAGAAAAGGGGCGAATTTTCCACGGCCTCCGCCATCCCATTACAGCCGCCCCTTCGCCACACCATGTTCCATCTGACCGGGATAGGTCCCAAATAAGATTTCACTTCAAATCTCAAAAAAGCCAAGTAGAAATCATTCTGTGGGAATTTACTGTGACTAAGAGAAACAGAAGTTCAACTCTTCTCAAGTGGTGGAGGGTCGGGGGGAGTCGCTAAGCCACAGGCACAGAAAGGCTCCCCTAGCTTAAGTGTGAGAGGTATAAGACCTTACACCCTGGTTACAGGGCAGTCATTTTGCCGGGCGTGTCAAAGTGACCTGTTAATTTGCATGGCAAAGGAGACCGAAACCCTCCTTACAGGGTGGTCCTTAAGCCAGGGGCCTTCCAATGGGCCAGAGCGAAAAGCGCTGTAAAGGAGAGACCTCCGTTCCCTCGGAAGTGGGTGGTCTCGTTGTCCAGCGAGTGCCAACGGCCCAAGAGGAGTTAGAAAGGGGAGACCTGCACCCTTCTGACAGGGAGAGGTCAACGGCCCGGGGCATTTTAAAGGCTAGGTCCTAAGGAGCTGAAACCCACAGAGACCTCAACCCGTTTTAAAGGGGGCTCGCTCCTCCTCAGCTATGGAAGGGACCCATAAAGCATTTTGGTTGGCAAGGAATGGACCGTGATCCTTGTTTACAGGGAGGTCCTTTTACTGGGCAGCTGAAGGGGGATTAAGCCTGTGAGGAGAAGTGTCGAACCCGATCCCTCGGTACAGGGGTGCGGTGTGTGCTGTGTGTGCGGTGTGTGCAGCCGTTGGCCGTGGCTTTTTCTTCCCTTTTCCTGCAGTTTCTTTGGTGCTTGTGTCGTCTTGTCCATTTTGTCCTTTGAGTTGCTAGAAAGAGAGAGGTGAAGCGGGTTAGCTGTGGCTCAGTAGAGAGCACGTGTACAAGGTAGATTCAGATGACATTGGCAAGGTACTCGGCCCTGCCGGAAATTACCCTAATGCCTACTTTTCGGCACCGATCTCTTTCAGAGCGCAGGAGAGCTTGCGGCAGAAGGCGGGTCCAGGTGGATGCAGAGGACGCGGGCTTTGACTTGGCTGAGTGCGTGAGTGAGGAGGGCACGGGACAGCTAGTAGGGCAAACCCTGAACCCTCTCAAGAGGCTGGTTTCCAGAACTATCTTCCAAATGGCAGTGTTACCTTGTGAAAGGCAGGGAAAGACCCACACCCTAGTTAGAGGGAGCTCACTTTGGACCTTGGCGTGAAGAGGGCCGATGCAGAGAGGAGAAAAGGGAAAGCGACCTGAACCCTGATTACAGGGCAGTCACCCTTTCTTTAATATAATACACCTCCTTTACACAATGAGGGTGGGGGGAGTCCTGAATGTGAAAAGATCTGGAAATGAACAGGTAAGGGAGGGATCCTGCTGAGTGTCCCCTTTCCAATCAATCCTCAGTCCCTCAACGACACCCTTCCCGACTTACCTCCTAACCCACCAAGAAAATGACAACTTTGTGCCCCCTACCTTTACCAGAAAAGACCCCTTTTACTTGTGACGCGGTCCTGTTAGTAGGGTTAGGTGCACCCACGTGCCGGCTCTGAATACCACCGCATCTACCTACAACATCTCAACATGAACACATTTCAGAAAGGACCGCCACCTCAATCTCTTCCAACGTAGCCCGAGGAATCTCCTCTCTTTATCACCAAAGAGACACAAGGCCAGGAATTCGGACACAACTAACGGAGCTGTCCGAATCCCTACAGTTGACGCTCGTCAGTCCGACAGCGTTCTTTCTTGTGCACAAGAAAACAAAGGGTGAAAGTTGTGGTTGGTTGAGCGGTGTAAATTGGGCAGGGCAAAAGGACTTGAGGAAGGATTACACGGAAGTGAGGGTCCGAAAGGAGCCCCCCACCTCCCCTGTTCATTTCCAGACTTTGTGACGTTTGCTTGGCTGGGCCATTTCTTGGCTTTTTTGAGAAAAGGGGCGAATTTTCCACGGCCTCCGCCATCCCATTACAGCCGCCCCTTCGCCACACCATGTTCCATCTGACCGGGATAGGTCCCAAATAAGATTTCACTTCAAATCTCAAAAAAGCCAAGTAGAAATCATTCTGTGGGAATTTACTGTGACTAAGAGAAACAGAAGTTCAACTCTTCTCAAGTGGTGGAGGGTCGGGGGGAGTCGCTAAGCCACAGGCACAGAAAGGCTCCCCTAGCTTAAGCGTGAGAGGTATAAGACCTTACACCCTGGTTACAGGGCAGTCATTTTGCCGGGCGTGTCAAAGTGACCTGTTAATTTGCATGGCAAAGGAGACCGAAACCCTCCTTACAGGGTGGTCCTTAAGCCAGGGGCCTTCCAATGGGCCAGAGCGAAAAGCGCTGTAAAGGAGAGACCTCCGTTCCCTCGGAAGTGGGTGGTCTCGTTGTCCAGCGAGTGCCAACGGCCCAAGAGGAGTTAGAAAGGGGAGACCTGCACCCTTCTGACAGGGAGAGGTCAACGGCCCGGGGCATTTTAAAGGCTAGGTCCTAAGGAGCTGAAACCCACAGAGACCTCAACCCGTTTTAAAGGGGGCTCGCTCCTCCTCAGCTATGGAAGGGACCCATAAAGCATTTTGGTTGGCAAGGAATGGACCGTGATCCTTGTTTACAGGGAGGTCCTTTTACCGGGCACCTGAAGGGGGATTAAGCCTGTGAGGAGAAGTGTCGAACCCGATCCCTCGGTACAGGGGTGCGGTGTGTGCGGTGTGTGCAGCCGTTGGCCGTGGCTTTTTCTTCCCTTTTCCTGCAGTTTCTTTGGTGCTTGTGTCGTCTTGTCCATTTTGTCCTTTGAGTTGCTAGAAAGAGAGAGGTGAAGCGGGTTAGCTGTGGCTCAGTAGAGAGCACGTGTACAAGGTAGATTCAGATGACATTGGCAAGGTACTCGGCCCTGCCGGAAATTACCCTAATGCCTACTTTTCGGCACCGATCTCTTTCAGAGCGCAGGAGAGCTTGCGGCAGAAGGCGGGTCCAGGTGGATGCAGAGGACGCGGGCTTTGACTTGGCTGAGTGCGTGAGTGAGGAGGGCACGGGACAGCTAGTAGGGCAAACCCTGAACCCTCTCAAGAGGCTGGTTTCTAGAACTATCTTCCAAATGGCAGTGTTACCTTGTGAAAGGCAGGGAAAGACCCACACCCTAGTTAGAGGGAGCTCACTTTGGACCTTGGCGTGAAGAGGGCCGATGCAGAGAGGAGAAAAGGGAAAGCGACCTGAACCCTGATTACAGGGCAGTCACCCTTTCTTTAATATAATACACCTCCTTTACACAATGAGGGTGGGGGGAGTCCTGAATGTGAAAAGATCTGGAAATGAACAGGTAAGGGAGGGATCCTGCATAGTGTCCCCTTTCCAATCAATCCTCCGTCCCTCAGCGACACCCTTCCCGACTTACCTCCTACCCCACCAAGAAAATGACAACTTTGTGCCCCCTACCTTTACCAGAAAAGACCCCTTTTACTTGTGACGCGGTCCTGTTAGTAGGGTTAGGTGCACCCACGTGCCGGCTCTGAATACCACCGCATCTACCTACAACATCTCAACATGAACACATTTCAGAAAGGACCGCCACCTCAGTCTCTTCCAACGTAGCCCGAGGAATCTCCTCTCTTTATCACCAAAGAGACACAAGGCCGGGAATTCGGACACAACTAACGGAGCTGTCCGAATCCCTACAGTTGACGCTCGTCAGTCCGACGGCGTTCTTTCTTGTGCACAAGAAAACAAAGGGGAAAGTTGTGGTTGGTTGAGCGGTGTAAATTGGGCAGGGCAAAAGGACTTGAGGAAGGATTACACGGAAGTGAGGGTCCGAAAGGAGCCCCCCACCTCCCCTGTTCATTTCCAGACTTTGTGACGTTTGCTTGGTTGGGCCATTTCTTGGCTTTTTTGAGAAAAGGGGCGAATTTTCCACGGCCTCCGCCATCCCCTTACTGCCGCCCCTTCGCCACACCATGTTCCATCTGACCGGGATAGGTCCCATATAAGATTTCACTTCAAATCTCAAAAAAGCCAAGTAGAAATCATTCTGTGGGAATTTACTGTGACTAAGAGAAACAGAAGTTCAACTCTTCTCAAGTGGTGGAGGGTCGGGGGGAGTCGCTAAGCCACAGGCACAGAAAGGCTCCCCTAGCTTAAGCGTGAGAGGTATAAGACCTTACACCCTGGTTACAGGGCAGTCATTTTGCCGGGCGTGTCAAAGTGACCTGTGGCTTAATTTGCATGGCAAAGGAGACCGAAACCCTCCTTACAGGGTGGTCCTTAAGCCAGGGGCCTTCCAAAGGGCCAGAGCGAAAAGCGCTGTAAAGTAGAGACCTCCGTTCCCTTGGAAGTGGGTGGTCTCGTTGCCCAGCGAGTGCCAACGGCCCAAGAGGAGTTAGAAAGGGGAGACCTGCACCCTTCTGACAGGGAGAGGTCAACGGCCCGGGGCATTTTAAAGGCTAGGTCCTAAGGAGCTCCATCCCACAGAGACCTCAACCCGTTTTAAAGGGGGCTCGCTCCTCCTCAGCTATGGAAGGGACCCATAAAGCATTTTGGTTGGCAAGGAATGGACCGTGATCCTTGTTTACAGGGAGGTCCTTTTACTGGGCAGCTGAAGGGGGATTAAGCCTGTGAGGAGAAGTGTCGAACCCGATCCCTCGGTACAGGGGTGCGGTGTGTGCTGTGTGTGCGGTGTGTGCAGCCGTTGGCCGTGGCTTTTTCTTCCCTTTTCCTGCAGTTTCTTTGGTGCTTGTGTCGTCTTGTCCATTTTGTCCTTTGAGTTGCTAGAAAGAGAGAGGTGAAGCGGGTTAGCTGTGGCTCAGTAGAGAGCACGTGTACAAGGTAGATTCAGATGACATTGGCAAGGTACTCGGCCCTGCCGGAAATTACCCTAATGCCTACTTTTCGGCACCGATCTCTTTCAGAGCGCAGGAGAGCTTGCGGCAGAAGGCGGGTCCAGGTGGATGCAGAGGACGCGGGCTTTGACTTGGCTGAGTGCGTGAGTGAGGAGGGCACGGGACAGCTAGTAGGGCAAACCCTGAACCCTCTCAAGAGGCTGGTTTCTAGAACTATCTTCCAAATGGCAGTGTTACCTTGTGAAAGGCAGGGAAAGACCCACACCCTAGTTAGAGGGAGCTCACTTTGGACCTTGGCGTGAAGAGGGCCGATGCAGAGAGGAGAAAAGGGAAAGCGACCTGAACCCTGATTACAGGGCAGTCACCCTTTCTTTAATATAATACACCTCCTTTACACAATGAGGGTGGGGGGAGTCCTGAATGTGAAAAGATCTGGAAATGAACAGGTAAGGGAGGGATCCTGCTGAGTGTCCCCTTTCCAATCAATCCTCAGTCCCTCAACGACACCCTTCCCGACTTACCTCCTAACCCACCAAGAAAATGACAACTTTGTGCCCCCTACCTTTACCAGAAAAGACCCCTTTTACTTGTGACGCGGTCCTGTTAGTAGGGTTAGGTGCACCCACGTGCCGGCTCTGAATACCACCGCATCTACCTACAACATCTCAACATGAACACATTTCAGAAAGGACCGCCACCTCAATCTCTTCCAACGTAGCCCGAGGAATCTCCTCTCTTTATCACCAAAGAGACACAAGGCCAGGAATTCGGACACAACAAACGGAGCTGTCCGAATCCCTACAGTTGACGCTCGTCAGTCCGACAGCGTTCTTTCTTGTGCACAAGAAAACAAAGGGTGAAAGTTGTGGTTGGTTGAGCGGTGTAAATTGGGCAGGGCAAAAGGACTTGAGGAAGGATTACACGGAAGTGAGGGTCCGAAAGGAGCCCCCCACCTCCCCTGTTCATTTCCAGACTTTGTGACGTTTGCTTGGCTGGGCCATTTCTTGGCTTTTTTGAGAAAAGGGGCGAATTTTCCACGGCCTCCGCCATCCCCTTACAGCCGCCCCTTCGCCACACCATGTTCCATCTGACCGGGATAGGTCCCAAATAAGATTTCACTTCAAATCTCAAAGAAGCCAAGTAGAAATCATTCTGTAGGAATTTGCTGTGACTAAGAGAAACAGAAGTTTAACTCTTCTCAAGTGGTGGAGGGTCGGGGGGAGTCGCTAAGCCACAGGCACAGAAAGGCTCCCCTAGCTTAAGCGTGAGAGGTATAAGACCTTACACCCTGGTTACAGGGCAGTCATTTTGCCGGGCGTGTCAAAGTGACCTGTTAATTTGCATGGCAAAGGAGACCGAAACCCTCCTTACAGGGTGGTCCTTAAGCCAGGGGCCTTCCAATGGGCCAGAGCGAAAAGCGCTGTAAAGGAGAGACCTCCGTTCCCTCGGAAGTGGGTGGTCTCGTTGCCCAGCGAGTGCCAACAGCCCAAGAGGAGTTAGAAAGGGGAGACCTGCACCCTTCTGACAGGGAGAGGTCAACGGCCCGGGGCATTTTAAAGGCTAGGTCCTAAGGAGCTGAAACTCACAGAGACCTCAACCCGTTTTAAAGGGGGCTCGCTCCTCCTCAGCTATTGAAGGGACCCATAAAGCATTTTGGTTGGCAAGGAATGGACCGTGATCCTTGTTTACAGGGAGGTCCTTTTACCGGGCAGCTGAAGGGGGATTAAGCCTGTGAGGAGAAGTGTCGAACCCGATCCCTCGGTACAGGGGTGCGGTGTGTGCTGTGTGTGCGGTGTGTGCAGCCGTTGGCCGTGGCTTTTTCTTCCCTTTTTCTGCAGTTTCTTTGGTGCTTGTGTCGTCTTGTCCATTTTGTCCTTTGAGTTGCTAGAAAGAGAGAGGTGAAGCGGGTTAGCTGTGGCTCAGTAGAGAGCACGTGTACAAGGTAGATTCAGATGACATTGGCAAGGTACTCGGCCCTGCCGGAAATTACCCTAATTCCTACTTTTCGGCACCGATCTCTTTCAGAGCGCAGGAGAGCTTGCGGCAGAAGGCGGGTCCAGGTGGATGCAGAGCACGCGGGCTTTGACTTGGCTGAGTGCGTGAGTGAGGAGGGCACGGGACAGCTAGTAGGGCAAACCCTGAACCCTCTCAAGAGGCTGGTTTCTAGAACTATCTTCCAAATGGCAGTGTTACCTTGTGAAAGGCAGGGAAAGACCCACACCCTAGTTAGAGGGAGCTCACTTTGGACCTTGGCGTGAAGAGGGCCGATGCAGAGAGGAGAAAAGGGAAAGCGACCTGAACCCTGATTACAGGGCAGTCACCCTTTCTTTAATATAATACACCTCCGTTACACAATGAGGGTGGGGGAGTCCTGAATGTGAAAAGATCTGGAAATGAACAGGTAAGGGAGGGATCCTGCTGAGTGTCCCCTTTCCAATCAATCCTCCTTCCCTCAGCGACACCCTTCCCGACTTACCTCCTACCCCACCAAGAAAATGACAACTTTGTGCCCCCTACCTTTACCAGAAAAGACCCCTTTTACTTGTGACGTGGTCCTGTTAATAGGGTTAGGTGCACCCACCTGCCGGCTCTGATACCACCGCATCTACCTACAACATCTCAACATGAACACATTTCAGAAAGGACCGCCACCTCAGTCTCTTCCAACGTAGCCCGAGGAAACTCCTCTCTTTATCACCAAAGAGACACAAGGCCAGGAATTCGGACACAACAAACGGAGCTGTCCGAATCCCTACAGTTAACGCTCGTCAGTCCGACAGCGTTCTTTCTTGTGCACAAGAAAACAAAGGGGAAAGTTGTGGTTGGTTGAGCGGTGTAAATTGGGCAGGGCAAAAGGACTTGAGGAAGGATTACACGGAAGTGAGGGTCCGAAAGGAGCCCCCCACCTCCCCTGTTCATTTCCAGACTTTGTGACGTTTGCTTGGTTGTGCCATTTCTTAGCTTTTTTGAGAAAAGGGGCGAATTTTCCACGGCCTCCTCCATCCCCTTACAGCCGCCCCTTCGCCACACCATGTTCCATCTGACCGGGATAGGTCCCAAATAAGATTTCACTTCAAATCTCAAAAAAGCCAAGTAGAAATCATTCTGTGGGAATTTACTGTGACTAAGAGAAACAGAAGTTTAACTCTTCTCAAGTGGTGGAGGGTCGGGGGGAGTCGCTAAGCCACAGGCACAGAAAGGCTCCCCTAGCTTAAGCGTGAGAGGTATAAGACCTTACACCCTGGTTACAGGGCAGTCATTTTGCCGGGCGTGTCAAAGTGACCTGTGGCTTAATTTGCATGGCAAAGGAGACCGAAACCCTCCTTACAGGGTGGTCCTTAAGCCAGGGGCCTTCCAATGGGCCAGAGCGAAAAGCGCTGTTAAAGAGAGACCTCCGTTCCCTCGGAAGTGGGTGGTCTCGTTGCCCAGCGAGTGCCAACAGCCCAAGAGGAGTTAGAAAGGGGAGACCTGCACCCTTCTGACAGGGAGAGGTCAACGGCCCGGGGCATTTTAAAGGCTAGGTCCTAAGGAGCTCAAACCCACAGAGACCTCAACCCTTTTTAAAGGGGGTTCGCTCCGCCTCAGCTATGGAAGGGACCCATAAAGCATTTTGGTTAGCAAGGAATGGACCGTGATCCTTGTTTACGGGGAGGTCCTTTTACCGGGTAGCTGAAGGGGGATTAAGCCTGTGAGGAGAAGTGTCGAACCCGATCCCTCGGTACAGGGGTGCGGTGTGTGCTGTGTGTGCGGTGTGTGCAGCCGTTGGCCGTGGCTTTTTCTTCCCTTTTCCTGCAGTTTCTTTGGTGCTTGTGTCGTCTTGTCCATTTTGTCCTTTGAGTTGCTAGAAAGAGAGAGGTGAAGCGGGTTAGCTGTGGCTCAGTAGAGAGCACGTGTACAAGGTAGATTCAGATGACATTGGCAAGGTACTCGGCCCTGCCGGAAATTACCCTAATGCCTACTTTTCGGCACCGATCTCTTTCAGAGCGCAGGAGAGCTTGCGGCAGAAGGCGGGTCCAGGTGGATGCAGAGGACGCGGGCTTTGACTTGGCTGAGTGCGTGAGTGAGGAGGGCACGGGACAGCTAGTAGGGCAAACCCTGAACCCTCTCAAGAGGCTGGTTTCTAGAACTATCTTCCAAATGGCAGTGTTACCTTGTGAAAGGCAGGGAAAGACCCACACCCTAGTTAGAGGGAGCTCACTTTGGACCTTGGCGTGAAGAGGGCCGATGCAGAGAGGAGAAAAGGGAAAGCGACCTGAACCCTGATTACAGGGCAGTCACCCTTTCTTTAATATAATACACCTCCGTTACACAATGAGGGTGGGGGAGTCCTGAATGTGAAAAGATCTGGAAATGAACAGGTAAGGGAGGGATCCTGCTGAGTGTCCCCTTTCCAATCAATCCTCCGTCCCTCAGCGACACCCTTCCCGACTTACCTCCTACCCCACCAAGAAAATGACAACTTTGTGCCCCCTACCTTTACCAGAAAAGACCCCTTTTACTTGTGACGCGGTCCTGTTAGTAGGGTTAGGTGCACCCACCTGCCGGCTCTGAATACCACCGCATCTACCTACAACATCTCAACATGAACACATTTTAGAAAGGACCGCCACCTCAGTCTCTTCCAACGTAGCCCGAGGAATCTCCTCTCTTTATCACCAAAGAGACACAAGACCAGGAATTCGGACACAACAAACGGAGCTGTCCGAATCCCTACAGTTGACGCTCATCAGTCCGACAGCGTTCTTTCTTGTGCACAAGAAAACAAAGGGGAAAGTTGTGGTTGGTTGAGCGGTGTAAATTGGGCAGGGCAAAAGGACTTGAGGAAGGATTACACGGAAGTGAGGGTCCGAAAGGAGCCCCCCACCTCCCCTGTTCATTTCCAGACTTTGTGACGTTTGCTTGGTTGGGCCATTTCTTGGCTTTTTTGAGAAAAGGGGCGAATTTTCCACGGCCTCCTCCATCCCCTTACAGCCGCCCCTTCGCCACACCATGTTCCATCTGACCGGGATAGGTCCCAAATAAGATTTCACTTCAAATCTCAAAAAAGCCAAGTAGAAATCATTCTGTGGGAATTTACTGTGACTAAGAGAAACAGAAGTTCAACTCTTCTCAAGTGGTGGAGGGTCGGGGGGAGTCGCTAAGCCACAGGCACAGAAAGGCTCCCCTAGCTTAAGCGTGAGAGGTATAAGACCTTACACCCTGGTTACAGGGCAGTCATTTTGCCGGGCGTGTCAAAGTGACCTGTGGCTTAATTTGCATGGCAAAGGAGACCGAAACCCTCCTTACAGGGTGGTCCTTAAGCCAGGGGCCTTCCAATGGGCCAGAGCGAAAAGCGCTGTAAAGGAGAGACCTCCGTTCCCTCGGAAGTGGGTGGTCTCGTTGCCCAGCGAGTGCCAACGGATCAAGAGGAGTTAGAAAGGGGAGACCTGCACCCTTCTGACAGGGAGAGGTCAACGGCCCGGGGCATTTTAAAGGCTAGGTCCTAAGGAGCTGAAACTCACAGAGACCTCAACCCGTTTTAAAGGGGGCTCGCTCCTCCTCAGCTATGGAAGGGACCCATAAAGCATTTTGGTTGGCAAGGAATGGACCGTGATCCTTGTTTACAGGGAGGTCCTTTTACCGGGCAGCTGAAGGGGGATTAAGCCTGTGAGGAGAAGTGTCGAACCCGATCCCTCGGTACAGGGGTGCGGTGTGTGCTGTGTGTGCAGCCGTTGGCCGTGGCTTTTTCTTCCCTTTTCCTGCAGTTTCTTTGGTGCTTGTGTCGTCTTGTCCATTTTGTCCTTTGAGTTGCTAGAAAGAGAGAGGTGAAGCGGGTTAGCTGTGGCTCAGTAGAGAGCACGTGTACAAGGTAGATTCAGATGACATTGGCAAGGTACTCGGCCCTGCCGGAAATTACCCTAATGCCTACTTTTCGGCACCGATCTCTTTCAGAGCGCAGGAGAGCTTGCGGCAGAAGGCGGGTCCAGGTGGATGCAGAGGACGCGGGCTTTGACTTGGCTGAGTGCGTGAGTGAGGAGGGCACGGGACAGCTAGTAGGGCAAACCCTGAACCCTCTCAAGAGGCTGGTTTCTAGAACTATCTTCCAAATGGCAGTGTTACCTTGTGAAAGGCAGGGAAAGACCCACACCCTAGTTAGAGGGAGCTCACTTTGGACCTTGGCGTGAAGAGGGCCGATGCAGAGAGGAGAAAAGGGAAAGCGACCTGAACCCTGATCACAGGGCAGTCACCCTTTCTTTAATATAATACACCTCCTTTACACAATGAGGGTGGGGGGAGTCCTGAATGTGAAAAGATCTGGAAATGAACAGGTAAGGGAGGGATCCTGCTGAGTGTCCCCTTTCCAATCAATCCTCAGTCCCTCAACGACACCCTTCCCGACTTACCTCCTAACCCACCAAGAAAATGACAACTTTGTGCCCCCTACCTTTACCAGAAAAGACCCCTTTTACTTGTGACGCAGTCCTGTTAGTAGGGTTAGGTGCACCCACGTGCCGGCTCTGAATACCACCGCATCTACCTACAACATCTCAACATGAACACATTTCAGAAAGGACCGCCACCTCAATCTCTTCCAACGTAGCCCGAGGAATCTCCTCTCTTTATCACCAAAGAGACACAAGGCCAGGAATTCGGACACAACTAACGGAGCTGTCCGAATCCCTACAGTTGACGCTCGTCAGTCCGACAGCGTTCTTTCTTGTGCACAAGAAAACAAAGGGTGAAAGTTGTGGTTGGTTGAGCGGTGTAAATTGGGCAGGGCAAAAGGACTTGAGGAAGGATTACACGGAAGTGAGGGTCCGAAAGGAGCCCCCCACCTCCTCTGTTCATTTCCAGACTTTGTGACGTTTGCTTGGCTGGGCCATTTCTTGGCTTTTTTGAGAAAAGGGGCGAATTTTCCACGGCCTCTGCCATCCCCTTACAGCCGCCCCTTCGCCACACCATGTTCCATCTGACCGGGATAGGTCCCAAATAAGATTTCACTTCAAATCTCAAAAAAGCCAAGTAGAAATCATTCTGTAGGAATTTACTGTGACTAAGAGAAACAGAAGTTCAACTCTTCTCAAGTGGTGGAGGGTCGGGGGGAGTCGCTAAGCCACAGGCACAGAAAGGCTCCCCTAGCTTAAGCGTGAGAGGTATAAGACCTTACACCCTGGTTACAGGGCAGTCATTTTGCCGGGCGTGTCAAAGTGACCTGTTAATTTGCATGGCAAAGGAGACCGAAACCCTCCTTACAGCGTGGTCCTTAAGCCAGGGGCCTTCCAATGGGCCAGAGCGAAAAGCGCTGTAAAGGAGAGACCTCCGTTCCCTCGGAAGTGGGTGGTCTCGTTGCCCAGCGAGTGCCAACGGCCCAAGAGGAGTTAGAAAGGGGAGACCTGCACCCTTCTGACAGGGAGAGGTCAACGGCCCGGGGCATTTTAAAGTCTAGGTCCTAAGGAGCTGAAACCCACAGAGACCTCAACCCGTTTTAAAGGGGGCTCGCTCCTCCTCAGCTATGGAAGGGACCCATAAAGCATTTTGGTTGGCAAGGAATGGACCGTGATCCTTGTTTACAGGGAGGTCCTTTTACCGGGCAGCTGAAGGGGGATTAAGCCTGTGAGGAGAAGTGTCGAACCCAATCCCTCGGTACACGGGTGCGGTGTGTGCTGTGTGTGCAGCCGTTGGCCATGGCTTTTTCTTCCCTTTTCCTGCAGTTTCTTTGGTGCTTGTGTCGTCTTGTCCATTTTGTCCTTTGAGTTGCTAGAAAGAGGGAGGTGAAGCGGGTTAGGTGTGGCTCAGTAGAGAGCACGTGTACAAGGTAGATTCAGATGACATTGGCAAGGTACTAGGCCCTGCCGGAAATTACCCTTATGCCTACTTTTCGGCACCGATCTCTTTCAGAGCGCAGGAGAGCTTGCGGCAGAAGGCGGGTCCAGGTGGATGCAGAGGACGCGGGCTTTGACTTGGCTGAGTGCGTGAGTGAGGAGGGCACGGGACAGCTAGTAGGGCAAACCCTGAACCCTCTCAAGAGGCTGGTTTCTAGAACTATCTTCCAAATGGCAGTGTTACCTTGTGAAAGGCAGGGAAAGACCCACACCCTAGTTAGAGGGAGCTCACTTTGGACCTTGGCGTGAAGAGGGCCGATGCAGAGAGGAGAAAAGGGAAAGCGACCTGAACCCTGATTACAGGGCAGTCACCCTTTCTTTAATATAATACACCTCCTTTACACAATGAGGGTGGGGGAGTCCTGAATGTGAAAAGATCTGGAAATGAACAGGTAAGGGAGGGATCCTGCTGAGTGTCCCCTTTCCAATCAATCCTCCGTCCCTCAGCGACACCCTTCCCGACTTACCTCCTACCCCACCAAGAAATGACAACTTTGTGCCCCCTACCTTTACCAGAAAAGACCCCTTTTACTTGTGACGCGGTCCTGTTAGTAGGGTTAGGTGCACCCACGTGCCGGCTCTGAATACCACCGCATCTACCTACAACATCTCAACATGAACACATTTCAGAAAGGACCGCCACCTCAATCTCTTCCAACGTAGCCCGAGGAATCTCCTCTCTTTATCACCAAAGAGACACAAGGCCAGGAATTCGGACACAACTAACGGAGCTGTCCGAATCCCTACAGTTGACGCTCGTCAGTCTGACAGCGTTCTTTCTTGTGCACAAGAAAACAAAGGGTGAAAGTTGTGGTTGGTTGAGCGGTGTAAATTGGGCAGGGCAAAAGGACTTGAGGAAGGATTACACGGAAGTGAGGGTCCGAAAGGAGCCCCCCACCTCCCCTGTTCATTTCCAGACTTTGTGATGTTTGCTTGTTTGGGCCATTGCTTGGCTTTTTTGAGAAAAGGGGCGAATTTTCCACGGCCTCCACCATCCCCTTACAGCCGCCCCTTCGCCACACCATGTTCCATCTGACCGGGATAGGTCCCAAATAAGATTTCACTTCAAATCTCAAAAAAGCCAAGTAGAAATCATTCTGTGGGAATTTACTGTGACTAAGAGAAACAGAAGTTCAACTCTTCTCAAGTGGTGGAGGGTCGGGGGGAGTCGCTAAGCCACAGGCACAGAAAGGCTCCCCTAGCTTAAGCGTGAGAGGTATAAGACCTTACACCCTGGTTACAGGGCAGTCATTTTGCCGGGCGTGTCAAAGTGACCTGTTAATTTGCATGGCAAAGGAGACCGAAACCCTCCTTACAGGGTGGTCCTTAAGCCAGGGGCCTTCCAATGGGCCAGAGCGAAAAGCGCTGTAAAGGAGAGACCTCCGTTCCCTCGGAAGTGGGTGGTCTCGTTGTCCAGCGAGTGCCAACGGACCAAGAGGAGTTAGAAAGGGGAGACCTGCACCCTTCTGACAGGGAGAGGTCAATGGCCCAAACGGCATTTTAAAGGCTAGGTCCTAAGGAGCTCAAACCCACAGAGACCTCAACCCGTTTTAAAGGGGGCTCGCTCCTCCTCAGCTATGGAAGGGACCCATAAAGCATTTTGGTTGGCAAGGAATGGACCGTGATCCTTGTTTACAGGGAGGTCCTTTTACCGGGCAGCTGAAGGGGGATTAAGCCTGTGAGGAGAAGTGTCGAACCCGATCCCTCGGTACAGGGGTGCGGTGTGTGCTGTGTGTGCGGTGTGTGCAGCCGTTGGCCGTGGCTTTTTCTTCCCTTTTCCTGCAGTTTCTTTGGTGCTTGTGTCCTCTTGTCCATTTTGTCCTTTGAGTTGCTAGAAAGAGAGAGGTGAAGCGGGTTAGGTGTGGCTCAGTAGAGAGCACGTGTACAAGGTAGATTCAGATGACATTGGCAAGGTACTCGGCCCTGCCGGAAATTACCCTAATTCCTACTTTTCGGCACCGATCTCTTTCAGAGCGCAGGAGAGCTTGCGGCAGAAGGCGGGTCCAGGTGGATGCAGAGGACGCGGGCTTTGACTTGGCTGAGTGCGTGAGTGAGGAGGGCACGGGACAGCTAGTAGGGCAAACCCTGAACCCTCTCAAGAGGCTGGTTTCTAGAACTATCTTCCAAATGGCAGTGTTACCTTGTGAAAGGCAGGGAAAGACCCACACCCTAGTTAGAGGGAGCTCACTTTGGACCTTGGCGTGAAGAGGGCCGATGCAGAGAGGAGAAAAGGGAAAGTGACCTGAACCCTGATTACAGGGCAGTCACCCTTTCTTTAATATAATACACCTCCGTTACACAATGAGGGTGGGGGGAGTCCTGAATGTGAAAAGATCTGGAAATGAACAAGTAAGGGAGGGATCCTGCTGAGTGTCCCCTTTCCAATCAATCCTCCGTCCCTCAGCGACATCCTTCCCGACTTACCTCCTACCCCACCAAGAAAATGACAACTTTGTGCCCCCTACCTTTACCAGAAAAGACCCCTTTTACTTGTGACGCGGTCCTGTTAGTAGGGTTAGGTGCACCCACGTGCCGGCTCTGAATACCACCGCATCTACCTACAACATCTCAACATGAACATATTTCAGAAAGGACCGCCACCTCAGTCTCTTCCAACGTAGCCCGAGGAATCTCCTCTCTTTATCACCAAAGAGACACAAGGCCTGGAATTCAGACACAACTAACGGAGCTGTCCGAATCCCTACAGTTGACGCTCGTCAGTCCGACAGTGTTCTTTCTTGTGCACAAGAAAACAAAGGGGAAAGTTGTGGTTGGTTGAGCGGTGTAAATTGGGCAGGGCAAAAGGACTTGAGGAAGGATTACACGGAAGTGAGGGTCCGAAAGGAGCCCCCCACCTCCCCTGTTCATTTCCAGACTTTGTGACGTTTGCTTGGTTGGGCCATTTCTTGGCTTTTTTGAGAAAAGGGGCGAATTTTCCACGGCCTCCGCCATCCCCTTACAGCCGCCCCTTTGCCACACCATGTTCCATCTGACCGGGATAGGTCCCAAATAAGATTTCACTTCAAATCTCAAAAAAGCCAAGTAGAAATCATTCTGTGGGAATTTACTGTGACTAAGAGAAACAGAAGTTCAACTCTTCTCAAGTGGTGGAGGGTCGGGGGGAGTCGCTAAGCCACAGGCACAGAAAGGCTCCCCTAGCTTAAGCGTGAGAGGTATAAGACCTTACACCCTGGTTACAGGGCAGTCATTTTGCCGGGCGTGTCAAAGTGACCTGTGGCTTAATTTGCATGGCAAAGGAGACCGAAACCCTCCTTACAGGGTGGTCCTTAAGCCAGGGGCCTTCAATGGGCCAGAGCGAAAAGCGCTGTAAAGGAGAGACCTCCGTTCCCTCGGAAGTGGGTGGTCTCGTTGCCCAGCGAGTGCCAACGGCCCAAGAGGAGTTAGAAAGGGGAGACCTGCACCCTTCTGACAGGGAGAGGTCAACGGCCCGGGGCATTTTAAAGGCTAGGTCCTAAGGAGCTCAAACCCACAGAGACCTCAACCCGTTTTAAAGGGGGCTCGCTCCTCCTCAGCTGTGGAAGGGACCCATAAAGCATTTTGGTTGGCAAGGAATGGACCGTGATCCTTGTTTACAGGGAGGTCCTTTTACCGGGCACCTGAAGGGGGATTAAGCCTGTGAGGAGAAGTGTCGAACCCGATCCCTCGGTACAGGGGTGCGGTGTGTGCTGTGTGTGCGGTGTGTGCAGCCGTTGGCCGTGGCTTTTTCTTCCCTTTTCCTGCAGTTTCTTTGGTGCTTGTGTCGTCTTGTCCATT
The DNA here is from genome assembly GCF_011386835.1 of Chrysemys picta bellii. NCBI lineage: Eukaryota > Metazoa > Chordata > Testudines > Emydidae > Chrysemys > Chrysemys picta. Next base: position 113,528 of record NW_027052797.1, on the reverse strand, counting down.
TTGTCCTTTGAGTTGCTAGAAAGAGAGAGGTGAAGCGGGTTAGGTGTGGCTCAGTAGAGAGCACGTGTACAAGGTAGATTCAGATGACATTGGCAAGGTACTCGGCCCTGCCGGAAATTACCCTAATTCCTACTTTTCGGCACCGATCTCTTTCAGAGCGCAGGAGGGCTTGCGGCAGAAGGCGGGTCCAGGTGGATGCAGAGGACGCGGGCTTTGATTTGGCTGAGTGCGTGAGTGAGGAGGGCACGGGACAGCTAGTAGGACAAACCCTGAACCCTCTCATGAGGCTGGTTTCTAGAACTATCTTCCAAATGGCAGTGTTACCTTGTGAAAGGCAGAGAAAGACCCACACCCTAGTTAGAGGGAGCTCACTTTGGACCTTGGCGTGAAGAGGGCCGATGCAGAGAGGAGAAAAGGGAAAGCGACCTGAACCCTGATTACAGGGCAGTCACCCCCACCTCTCCTGTTCATTTCCAGACTTTGCGACGTTTGCTTGGTTGGGCCATTTCTTGGCTTTTTTGAGAAAAGGGGCGAATTTTCCACGGCCTCCGCCATCCCCTTACAGCCGCCCCTTCGCCACACCATGTTCCATCTGACCGGGATAGGTCCCAAGTAAGATTTCACTTCAAATCTCAAAAAAGCCAAGTAGAAATCATTCTGTGGGAATTTACTGTGACTAATAGAAACAGAACCTCAATCCTTCTGATGGGGTAGGGGGATGGGGAATCTCTCAGCCACAGGTTCTAAAAGATTCCCCTTGTTTAGGTGTGGCTCATTACACATCAGGATTACAAAGTAATCTCCCCGTATGGAAATTACCCTAATTCCTTGTTTTCAGCACGTGTGTGTTTCAGAAGTTAGGAGAGCTTTCACGAGAACTCAGCACCTTCTTCCTAGTCGGCACAAACTGCTTGAGGTTTCCTGCTTAGCGTCTTTTTCTTGGTAAGCTCAAGCCTGCACACACCTTTGCCCCCTAGGAGTATTTGTCTAGTGAGTGCAAGCTGCTTTAGGAGTTTCCTACCCAGTACTTTTTGTAATATCAATAGTGCAGTCTGTTCCCCTTTCCTTTCCATGTCTCTTCTCCAGTAAGGGTATCATCTACAGGGTTACCTCCTGCCCAGTCCTTGAGGTTGGCTTCCGTGGTTTTTGACCCATCGCCTTCTGCCCAATCAATAGGAGCTGCCTCAGTGATTTTTCTGCCCAACACCTCCTGCCCTGTCAGCAAAACCCACCTCTGGGCTTTCTCTCCCAACACCTCCTACCCACTCAACACGAGCCACCTCAGTGATTTTCCCACTCCTGCCCAGTCAGTGCCAGCCCCTGAAAGATTTTCCCATCCAGCGCTTTCCCTCCCAACTCCTCCTACCCAGTCAGCGCCAACCCCCTCAGTGACTTTTCCCGCCCTGCGCCTCCTACCCTGTCAGCACGAGCTGCCTCAGTGATTTTCCTGCACAGCACCTCCTGCCCAATCAGCAAAACCCACCTCAGGGCTTTCCCGCCCAGCGCTTCCTACCTAGTCAGCACCAGCCCCCTCAGTGATTTTCTAGCCCAACACCTCCCACCCAGTCAGCGAAACCCACCTCTGGGCTTTCCCTCCCAACACCTCCTACCCAGTCAGCGCCAATCCCCTCAGTGATTTTCTAGCCCAACACCTCCCACCCAGTCAGCGAAACCCACCTCTGGGCTTTCCCTCCCAACACCTCCTACCCAGTCAGCGCCAATCCCCTCAGTGACTTTTCCCGCCCTGCGCCTCCTACCCTGTCAGCACGAGCTGCCTCAGTGATTTCCCCGCCCACCACCTCCTGTCCAATCAGCAAAACCCACCTCTGGCATTTCCCTCCCAACACCTCCTACCCAGTCAGCGCCAATCCCCTCAGTGACTTTTCCCGCCCTGCGCCTCCTACCCTGTCAGCACGAGCTGCCTCAGTGATTTCCCCGCCCACCACCTCCTGTCCAATCAGCAAAACCCACCTCTGGCATTTCCCTCCCAACACATCCTGCCCCGTCAGCACCAGCCCCCTTAGTGATTTTTCCGCCCAACACCTCTTTTATCTGTTTACAATGCAAATATTTGTAATCAAAAGTAATATAAAGTGAGTACTGTACACTTTGCATTCTGTGTTGTAACTGAAATCAATATATTTGGAAATGTAGCTCAGCTCTGAATGTTAGGGCCTAGATGACTGAGGGGCAGGAAGCCAGGCAGTGCAGTTTCCTACATTAGTGTACATTAAAGTGCTGTTGTAGGAGACATTTCTAGTCTAAAAACATGGGCAGGAGCGGATTTTGGCTAAGGAATGTCAGCGGAGAAAGGCTGTACCTGGAGGATTGAGCCGGGGGGGGGGGGGGGGGGTGAATCCACCGGGTCTGATCCTGCTGCCATTGAAAGCAATTGGAGCTTTGCTGCTGAGTCCAGCTGGAGCAGGAATGGGCCCAAAGTTCAGGGCTGCCCGGGGGAGGGGAGGGGGGGCAAGTGGGGCAATTTGCCCCAGGTCCCGCAGGGGCCCCCATGAGAGTTTTTCGGGGCCCCTGGAGCGGGGTCCTTCACTCGGGGCCCCCGAAGCTTCTTCCACTCCGGGACCCGCCGCCGAAGTGCCCTGAAGACTCGCGGCGGGGGGTCCTTCCGCCCCGGGACCTGACGCCGAAGTGCTGGGTCTTCGGCGGCAGGGACCCTCCGCCGCCGAATACCCCAGGCCCCCTGAATCCTCTGAGCAGCCCTGCCAAAGTTAGCTGCTTTACCCGGGCCTGGCTCTTGTGTATGGATATGATCCTCACTGCCATACTGAGAGCCATGGAATGCAGGAGGGGATGGCTCTGGGGACTGGACCACCTGGTGTGAACTCTCCAGGACTCTTTGGTAAATGACAGCATGGGCCCAGCCCTTCACTTTATGACGGCCTCTAAGCTCCGTGTTGTAGCTATTTCCAGTGAGCCTGCTATTGGCTTCAGATAGCTGGAGAAGCTGAGCTCCATAAACCGTACAGTATTCTGTGTGGGGCTTCCAGGTAAGTCCTTAGAGTAGCAGGACCTGCCAGAGATGTTTTTTTCTGCAAGAGGATGGGGTTTTCCTTGGAAGTCCTTAGCGAAATATCCCTTCCCCCAGCCTTCCCTGTTCTACAATCTGCTACTTAGCCGGTCAGCTGTCACCCTGACCCCCAGATGTGGCTGCATTTCAGCGCTGCTCTTTGCGTACGGTTGGAACACATTTGGGGATAAAAGGTGCTATAAAAATACAGAAGGAGTTGCAACTCTGGGCCCAGTGGGTGACCTTGGCAGTGCAGTTGCCAGCGTTGTATTGATCAAAAACCGGACTTTTGTTGCTGTTTTTGCATAGTCAGTTTTGCAATTGATACGTCTGTATTTTCAGCTCAGTGGGCAATCGGTTTACTGGCTGATGTGGTGCCAAGTTTCTCCATACATCTTTAGACCACTGCAGGCTGCAATCTGTCAGGGGCTTTTTGGACAAGCATATGCTTTTCTACTTATTACGCTGATCTAGTGCTCTTTAATCCAGTCATCTAACTCCAAGGAGCTGACAAAGTCAGCCCTGCTCAGCCTGATGACCAGTCCTCCTTCCCCGCGAAGGAGGAGGACCCAGCTAGGCTAGATTGCACCAGGGCAGAGGCAATGCGTTGTCTGCCCTGCAAGAGACCCCCATTCTGCAGCACATTCAGGCAGTGGCAGAGCAGGGTGCTAGTTTAGGGGGCACAAATGAGAACAGGGCAGGTAAAAGAGGAATTAACCCTTTACAGGGTAAAGAGGGATTTTATGCTACCCTTAGTTGTATGTTTATGACAGGGACATAGGCAGACAACAGGGAGAAGCGCCGGACCACTGAACGTTGACTTCTTTGATGGGGTCAACAAGGACGTGGACCGAGAGGATCCAGTGGCTATAGTGTACTATGATTTTCAGAAAGCCTTTGACAAGGTCCCTCACCAAAGGCTCTTACGCAAAGTAAGCTGTCATGGGATAAGAGGGAAGGTGCTCTTATGGATTGGTAACTGGTTAAAAGATAGGGTAGAAAATATCATGTTGCCTCTATATAAATCCATGGTAAGCCCACATCTTGAATACTGTGTGCAGATGTGGTCACCCCATCTCAAAAAAAGATATATTGGAATTGGAAAAGATTCAGAAAAGGGCAACAAAAATGATTAGGGGTATGGAACGGCTTCCGTATGAGGAGAGATTAATAAGACTGGGACTTTTCAGCATGGAAAAGAGACGGCTAAGGGGAGATATGATTGAGGTCTATAAAATCATGACTGGTGTAGAGAAAGTAGATAAGGAAGTGTTGTTTACTACTTCTCATAATACAAGAACTAGGGGTCACCAAATGAAATTAATAGGCAGCAGGTTTAAAACAAATAAAAACAAGTATTTCTTCACACAATGCACAGTCAACCTGCGGAACTCCTTGCCAGAGGATGTTGTGAAGGCCAAGACTATAACAGGGTTCAAAAACGAACTAGATAAGTTCACGGTGGATAAATGCATCAATGGCTATTAACCAGGAGGGGCAGGGATGATGTCCCTAGCCTCTGTTTGCCAGAAGCTGGGAATGGGCGACAGGGGATGGATCACTTGATGATTCCCTGTTCTGTTTATTACCTCTGGGGCACCTGGCACTGGCCACTGTGGGAAGACAGGATACTGGGCTAGATGGACTTTGGGTCTGACCCGGTAGGGCCATTTTTACGTTCTTATGACTTTTATTGGAAGTCCTCAGGAGCAGCTGCTGCTGCCCTGCTCCCATACAAACTGCGCTTTGTGCTCCCAGCCCATCAGAGCGCACGGTAAGGGGAACACCTGTGAGAGCAGCGCCCCCAGCCCCTGCAGCTGTGCTGTTAACTGAACTACAGGGTTGTTTGGGTGCATCATGGGGCTGGAGAAGCAGGTGTTGCTATTCCCGGGTTGTTCAGAGGAGATACAAAGACAGGGATTTGGGGCTGTCTCTTACGTGGGACATGAGCCAGGAGTTGTTAATGTTAGAGATGGCATAGACTAGAGCAGGGGCAGGGCCTGTCTCTTTATTCCCTTTGCGTACAGCGCCTAGCACAATGGGGTCATGGGCCATTTGCTACGATAATTCAGATAATAAATCAGTGTTCTGCATTGCAAGGCCCGCGAGCCAGTGGCGGCTCCCATCGAGCCTAAGTGCGCTAAATTCCCTCTAAGCTGCGCGGCCGCGCAGCTGGCTATAACTAGCCGTGCAGCAGCTCTAAAGGGCCATACGGCAGGGACCTGAAGAGGAGAGAGGTAGGGGGTGGGCGGAAACTGGGGAGGGGAGCAAGTTGGGGCTTGCAGGGCTGCTGTGGGCTTCTCCCCAGGCCCGGAGCTCCCTGCTGCTGGCAAGTGGGAGAGCGGGCCCTTCTCCGGAGCCCCATGCTCCCTCCCTGTCGGCCCTCCTGCTGGGGGGAGTCCTCCGGCACCAGCCCTAGGGCAGCCTGCCTGCACCCCAAACTGCTCATGCCTGGCCCCACCCTAGAGCCTGAACCCCCAGTCAGAACTCTCCCCCCACCCCCCGCATCCCAAGCCTCTGCCTCAGCTCTGAGCCCTCTCCTGAACCCCGCATCCCAACCCTCTCCTCCAGCCTTAAGCCCCCTCCACACCCCAAGCCCCTCATCCACACCTCCACCCCAGACCCCTGATGAAGGAAATGCTTTGTGCATTACCCCGCGTAGCCACACGGTGTCACTGTTGCTCCATGCAGAAAATGCTCTGTGCATTTCCCCGTGTAGCCACCCAGTGTCACTGTTGCTCCTTAAGGAAATGCTCTGTGCATTACCCTGCATGGCCACACAGTGTCACTGTTGCTCCCTGAAGGAAATGCTCTGTGCATTACCCCGTGTGGCCACACGGTGTCACTGTTGCTCCATGATGGAAATGCTCTGTGCATTACCTCGCATGGCCACACAGTGTCACTGTTGCTCCTTAAGGAAATGCTCTCTGCATTACCCTGCGTGGCCACACAGTGTCACTGTTGCTCCATGTAGAAAATGCTCTGTGCATTACCCCGCGTGGCAACCTAATGTTACTGTTGGTCCATGAAGGAAATGATCTCTGCATTACCTCGGGTGGCCACACAGTGTCACTGTTCCTCCTTAAAAACAACAAGGAGTCTGGTGTCACCTTAAAGACTAACAGATTTATTGGGGCATAAGCTTTCGTGGGTAAAAACCTCACTTCTTCAGATGCATAGAGTGAAAGTTACAGATGCAGGCATTATATACTGACACATGGAGAGCAGGGATTTACTTTGCAAGTGGAGAACCAGTGTTGGCAGGGCCAATTCAATCAGGGTGGATGTAGTCCACTCCCAATAACAGATGAGGAGTGTCAATTCCAGGAGAGGTAAAGCTGCTTCTATAATGAGCCAGCCACTCCCAGTCCCTATTCAAGCCCCGATTAATGGTGTTAAATTTGCAAATGAATTTTAGTTCTGCTGTTTCTCTTTGAAGTCTGTTTCTGAAGTTTTTTTGTTCAATGATAGTGACCTTTAAATCTGTAATAGAATGACCAGGGAGATTGAAGTGTTCACTTACTGGCTTATGTATGTTACCATTCCTGATGTCCGATTTGTGTCCATTTATTCTTTTGCGGAGGGACTGTCCGGTTTGGCCAATGTACATGGCAGAGGGGCATTGCTGGCACATGATGGCATATATAACATTAGTGGATGTGCGGGTGAATGAGCCCTTGATGGTGTGTCTGATGTGGTTGGGTCCTCTGATGGTGTCGCCAGAGTAGATACGGGGACAGAGTAGGCAACGAGGTTTGCTACAGGGATTGGTTCCTGGGTTGGTGTTTCTGTGGTGTGGTGTGTAGTTGCTGGTGAGTATTTGCTTCAGGTTGGGGGGTTGTCTGTAAGCGAGGACTGGCCTGCCTCCCAAGGTCTGTGAGAGTGAGGGATCATTTTCCAGGATAGGTTGTAGATCGTGGATAATGCGCTGGAGAGGTTTTAGCTGAGGGCTGTATGTGATGGCCAGTGGTGTTCTGTTATTGTCCTTGTTGGGCCTGTCCTGTAGTAGGTGATTTCTGGGTACTCGTCTTGCTCTGTCAATCTGTTTCCTCACTTCCCCAGGTGGGTATTGTAGTTTTACGAATGCTTGATAAAGATCTTGTAGGTGTTTGTCTCTGTCTGAGGGGTTGGAGCAAATTCGGTTGTATCTCAGGGCTTGGCTGTAGACAATGGATCATGTGATGTGTCTTGGATGGAAGCTGAAGGCATGTAGGTACGTATAGCGGTCAGTAGGTTGGCGGTCAGTATAGGGTGGTGTTTATGTGACCATCACTTATTTGCACTGTAGTGTCCAGGAAGTGGATCTCTTGTGTGGACTGGTCCAGGCTGAGGTTGATGGTGGGGTGGAAATTGTTGAAGTCCAGGTGGAATTCTTCAAGGGCCTCCTTTCCGTGGGTCCGTATGATGAAGATGTCATCAATGTAGCGCAAGTAGAGGAGGGGCACTAGGGGACGAGAGCTGAGGAAGCGTTGTTCTAAGTCAGCCATAAAAATGTTGGCATACTGTGGGGCCATGCGGGTACCCATAGCAGTGCCACTGACTTGAAGGTATAAGTTGTCCCCAAATCTGAAGTGGTTGTGGGTGAGGACAGAGTCACAAAGCTCAGCCACCAGGCGTGCTGTGGCCTCATCAGGGATACTGTTCCTGACAGCTTGTAGTCCATCCTCATGTGGAATATTGGTGTAAAGTGCTTCTACATCCATGGTGGCCAGGATGGTGTTTTCAGGAAGAACACCAATGCATTGTAGTTTCCTCAGGAAGTCGGTGGTGTCTCGAAGATAACTGGGAGTGCTGGTAGCGTAGGGTCTGAGGAGAGAGTCCAAATAGCCAGATAATCCTGCTGTAAGAGTGCCAATGCCTAAGATGATGGAGCGTCCAGGGTTTCCGGGTTTATGGATGTTGGGTAGCAGATAGAATACCCCTAGTCGGGGTTCTGGGGTTTTGGACCCAACCACATCAGCCACACCATCAAGGGCTCATTCACCCGCACATCCACTAATGTTATATATGCCATCATGTGCCAGCAATGCCCCTCTGCCATGTACATTGGCCAAACTGGACAGTCCCTCCGCAAAAGAATAAATGGACACAAATCGGACATCAGGAATGGTAACATACATAAGCCAGTAAGTGAACACTTCAGTCTCCCTGGTCATTCTATTACAGATTTAAAAGTCACTATCATTGAACAAAAAAACTTCAGAAACAGACTTCAAAGAGAAACAGCAGAACTAAAATTCATTTGCAAATTTAACACCATTAATCTGGGCTTGAATAGGGACTGGAGTGGCTGGCTCATTACAGAAGCAACTTTTCCTCTCCTGGAATTGACACCTCCTCATCTGTTATTGGGAGTGGACTACATCCACCCTGATTGAATTGGCCCTGTCAACACTGGTTCTCCACTTGCGAAGTAACTCCCTGCTCTTCATGTGTCAGTATATAATGCCTGCATCTGTAACTTTCACTCTATGCATCTGAAGAAGTGAGGTTTTTACCCACGAAAGCTTATGCCCCAATAAATCTGTTAGTCTTTAAGGTGCCACCAGACTCCTTTTTATTTTTGTAGATACAGACTAACACGGCTACCCCCTGATACTTGTTCCTCCTTAAGGAAATGCTCGTGCATTACCCCACATGGCCACACACTGTCACTGTTGTTCCATGAAGGAAATGCTCTGTTCATTACCTCACGTGGCCACACAGTGTCACTGTTGTTCCATGAAGGAAATGCCCTGTGCATTACCTCGCGTGGCCACACAGTGTCACTGTTGCTCCATGCAGGAAATGCTCTGTGCATTACCTCACGTGGCCACACAGTGTCACTGTTGCTCTATGAAGGAAATGCTCTGTGCATTACCTTGGGTGGCCACACAGTGTCACTGTTGCTCCATGCAGGAAATGCTCTGTTCATTACCTCGCGTGGCCACACAGTGTCACTGTTGTTCCATGAAGGAAATGCTCTGTGCATTACCCTGCATGGCCACACAGTGTCACTCTTGATCCATGAAGGAAATGCTCTGTGCTTTAGCTCGCGTGGCCAGACAGTGTCACTGTTGCTCCATGTAGAAAATGGTTTGTGCATTACCCCACGTGGCCACCCACTGTCACTGTTATTTCTTAAGGAAATGGTCACTGCATTACCCCACGTGGCCACACAGTGTCCCTGTTGCTCCATGAAGGAAATGCTCTGTGCATTACCTTGGGTGGCCACACGGTGTCACTGTTGCTCCATTCAGGAAATGCTCTGTTCATTACCTCGCGTGGCCACACAGTGTCACTGTTGTTCCATGAAGGAAATGCTCTCTGCATTACCCCATGTGGCCACACAGTGTCACTGTTGCTCCATGAGGGAAATGCCCTGTGCAGTACCTCACATGGCCACACAGTGTCACTGTTGTTCGCTGCAGAAAATGCTCTGGGCATTACCTCGCATGACCACATGGTGTCACTGTCGCTCCATGAAGGAAATGCTGTGTGCATTACCCCGCATAGCCATATGGTGTCACTGTTGCTCCTTAAGGAAATGCTCGTGCATTACCCCGCGTGGCCACAAAGTGTCACTGTTGCTCCATGCAGTCGATGCATGCGGGCAGTGGACCCCATGCGTCCCCCGGCTCCTTCCTCGCTGCGCTCAGGCTTTGCGGCTCCCGGGAGTGTGAGCTGCCACCATTGCTGCCACTCCAAGAGCAGGCTCCGGGCTCCGCGCCCCGGCAGTGGCTCACATGCCCGGGAGCCGGAGACCCCGAGCACAGCGAGGGGGGAGCTGGGGTGCGCACGGGGGCCTCTGCCCGCATGCATCTGCTGCAGCTGCAGGCGCCCCCGGGGGGACTCCTTTCCGCAACCTGGGCAGGAGGGGCAAGGGGCACGGCTGCTCCCCGCTAGCGGCGCTGCCACCTTTGCAGGGCTCCTCCCCCCCGCGCCGCACCGGCTCCTCCATGGTGGGGGCTCGCTGCCCCCACAAGCCGACGTTCTGGCTCTCTGGTGTCTCCGGAAGGCGGTTCCTCCCTGCCAAGCCAGGGCACCGCTTTTTGGCTCCCCCTAGGGCCATCCTTAGGATTTATGGGGCCCTATGCATTATTATTAAACTGGTGCCCCTATGCCTGACGGCAGCCTGAGCTTGCAGCCCGGCGGGGGCGGAGGCACAAAGCAGAAAGAATAACAAGATGCCCGTCCCGCCTCACGGTGGCTTAGAGTCACAGTTCCCCACGGAGATCCCTGTATCTTCTCCCTCACGTGAAATGGACATGCAGAAGGTACCTAATTAAAAGCACTAAACTTGGGAATAAAAAATGTCAGTCACAGGTTTTTTGATATGCCCTGAAGTTTGTCAGACATTTATTTGCAAAAACTTTGTAGTACGGGTGAGTAAGCTGTCTTTCTGAATACAACATTAAATATTATGGAATACATGATGCAGCTCTTTTCTGTTTTACATTTTCTTAATCAGTATTTCTAAGCTGATTTTATATTTTAAATGTACTCTAAACCTTCATAAAGTTATCATTCCAGATTACTACATATTTAACTCACTGAAACAGAAAATATTTTCAGTTTATCAGTTACAGAGGTTTAGTTTGTTCATAACAATGTTCATTGCTTTTAGAAAAAGGGAACACTAATTTACTGTGTGTGATCTCCATAACAATACACGTTTATGAAATTTCACCAACTTTAAAAAATATGTTTCCAAAGATTGTAGGCACAACAAAGGATTTTATATCTTACTAAGGTACTGATTTTGCTTAAAACTAGTTCATCAAAAGATAGTCAGAAGTAAAGAAGGGGAAACTCTTCGTCCAGCTATCTGGAAGCAAAGGTCTGTTGTCCGTTTAAGGGCTCTCTTCAGTGGGGGTTGGGGGAGAGGGGTGAAGGGAGAAATGGATGAGCAGAAAGGACTGGAAGACTTTGGAAGTAAGTTTTTTTACTATAGTAATTAACATGTGTATTTTAGATAAGGGAGGTCTTTTGAAGGATTTATTTAAAAAATCATATGTCTGAAGATCCAAGCATTTAAGGCTAAAGATGATTGTGCATCTAAAAATCTATGCAAGGATTTTTTAGAGATGTGATTTTATAATCTTCACCAACTCACTAATGAAATATTTTGAAAGCAAATTTCAAACTAAGATCCTGTAGACTGACATGTCCTGAGTAAATATGACCGTCATGCACAACTGTTTTTGTCAGTACATTCAGAAACTGACAGTATATACCTGGTTTCAGAAGAAGTGGGCTGTAGTCCACGAAAGCTTATGGTCTAATAAATTTGTTAGTCTCTAAGGCCTTGGCTACACTGGCAATTCACAGCGCTGCACTTGCTGCGATCAGGGGTGTGAAAAAACACACACACCCCCGAGCGCAACAAGTGCAGCGCTGTAAAGCGCCAGTGTAATCAGTGCCTGCAGCGCTGCACGCTCGCTCGCAGCGCTGCAAGCTATTCCCCTCGGAGAGGTGGAGTACTTGCAGCGCTGCGAGAGAGCTCTCCCAGCGCTGGCGGCGCGACTACACTCGTGCTTCACAGCGCTGCCGCTGCAGCGCTGTGAATCCGCGAGTGTAGCCAAGGCCTCAGGTGCCACCCACCTGTTTATGCTCTCTGTATGTGTGTATATATATCTCCTCAATATATGTTCCATTCTATATGCATCCGAAGAAGTGGGCTGTAGTCCACGAAAGCTTATGCTCTAATAAATTTGTTAGTCTCTAAGGTGCCACAAGTACTCCTGTTCTTCTTTTTGCGGATACAGACTAACTCGGCTGCTACTCTGAAACAAGTACTCCTGTTCTTTTTGAATATATACCTGGGGGTTGGCAAATGCCTGTTAAGTGGCTTCATTACCCCTTGAATGGCTCTTTAACAATTTCAGTGTTGTGCTGATAGGTCTGGCAGGCTGGAGGCTTTTTCTCTTTTAACTACTAGATCCCCTTCCCAGGAAGACTCCGAGCCTGCAGGAAGGGTCAGAACAGGGATAGGAAATCCAGAAGGGTGGACACTAAGACCCAGTGGGAGCCCCTAACCACTTGGCACCCTAGGCGGCTAGTTCGCCTAGTGGTTGCACCAGTCCTGCATACCACTAAGCCACTGATGCCTATTGAACTTATCCATAGAGCAGCCCCATGGACTCTCTCTCTCCTCTCCTCTCATTGTGCCGTCTCCCTTCATAGGACAAGGGCAGGTGTGGTAGGTGTGCATCCCCACAGGCTAGGTCTCGGGAGTCATGAAGAAGTAGGAGGGGACGAAAATCATGCAGGGCAGTGGGTGCGAGAATGGAGCGGTGACTGTCGGTGTTAACTCGGTCTCTGTTCATTGAGGGGGGCAGATGTAGATATGATGGAAAAGGGAGGCAGGGATGAGGGCAAGAGCTCTGTGTAATGACGGCTCATGCTTGGCTTTTGCAGCTGCTCTTACAGAGAAATTGTTGTTCAGGAGCCCTAGGCAGAGGAGAAGCTGGCAGAAGTGGATCTGAGCAGCTTGGACATCCTTCTAAGCAGATATGAACAGTCCTCAGCTTTCTGCCTCCCTCATAACTACACTTCAGAACTTTTAGCGGCACGGCTGAAGCCTAAGATAAATGCATGGTAGTAGCTGAGTACACACGGCTGCTTCTCTTTAGGTGAGGCTTGGTTTCTCATAAAAGTTTTCCTCCTTGTTCTGGGTGTGGGAGGAGAATTTCCCTATTTTGGGATTAGCTGTGGGATTACGACCAGGGGACGAGACAATAGTCTCTTCTGCACAGTGACTCTCTTGGGTGCAGGTGCAACGGGCTGCTTAACATTAGAACGTAAGAATGGCAATACTGGGTCAGACCAAAGGTCCATCTAGCCCAGTATCCTGTCTTCCAACTGGCTAATACCAGGTGCTTCAGAGGGAATGAATAGAACAGGTAATCGTGAAGTGATCCATCCTGTGTCGCCCATTCCCAGCTTCTGGCAAACAGAGGATAAGGACACCATCCCTGCCCATGCTGACTAATAGCCATCGATGGACCTATTCTCCATGAATTGACCTAGTCCTTTTTTGAACCCTATTATAGTCTTGACTTTCACAGCATTCTCTGGCCAGCAATTCCAGAGGTTGAGTGTGCGTTGTGTGCTTTTTAATTGTATCTATAAAGGTGTAATGGGACAGGGAGAAGAAGAACATACACCGATGATAACTTTTGTTTTTCCCTCTTGTATTCTGCTTAGTAGGAAGGAGAAAGAAGTCAAGGGTAAGAGCCCACCCCCGGTGTGAGATGGAAGGCACGCAAGAGCCATGAGACAGTGAGCATTGTTGATGCCAGGCTATGGCAATGCCATCTAGCTGGAAACGGAGCAGCCGTCACTGTCAGTGAGCTAAGTGTCTGGTTTGGTGAGGAGTCTGGTCACGGCCCACATGGCTCCAGGCAGGGATGCGCCGTTAGCTTGGTCTGTACAAAATCAGTACCTTAGTAAGATATTAAATCCTTTGTTATGCCTACAATCTTTGGAAACATATTTTTTAAAGTTGGTGAAATTTCATAAACGTGTATTGTTGGGTGAGCTTCCCTGGTCATGCCACTCTAGGTATCCTCTCTGAAGCAGGCCATATTCAGTAGCGGACGTGAGCAGGGGTCTGAGAGTAGCCCTCGGCCTGTGTCTCCAGTCACCAAGTTGCACCACACATGTTATGTGGAGGGTCCAGAGCTCTGCACAGCACTCCGGGCTGACCTGCTCCAGGCTGGGCTCCTGGGTCCTAACCCTCGTGGTTACTGCTCCCCGAGGGCTCTGCTGGCCCTGGAGCCCGACCCCAACCCGAGCGGCGCTTAAGGTCTGTGAGCGGTCGAAGGGCGGCCGGGAACTGAGGAGCAGCCACAGCCCCGGGACCCCACACAGCACAAGGACAAGGGTGGGGAGCGCTGTGGCTGCCTGCATCATTGCGCCACCTAGCGTAGCAGTCGCCCTACCCTGCCTGGCTCTGGCCTCTGGGCTGGTGAATGGCTGGAGCCTCTGAGGGGCGGAGGCAGAACTTGCACTTCAGTGAGGGGTGAGGCTCGTGGTGGTGGGGGGGATGCAGCTGCCACAGTTTTCTGTCTACCCCACCTCAGCTCCCCCAGTGAGGAAGGGGCTGGTGCTGCCCCTGCTGCCCACAGGCTGTCACTGCTCCTCCAGGGCAGATGCATGCTGCGCATTTCCCCAACTGGCCACCGGGTGTCACCGCTGCTCCAGGAGAAACACAGTCTGTATGTTACCCTGCCTGCCCGCCGGATGGCGGTGATGGTCCAAGGCAGATAGCTCAGACATTACCCCGGCTGGCCACCGAGTATCAGTGCAGCGCTGTGGGGGGGGGGGGGGGGAAATGATTTCTGCCTTACCCTGAGTGGCTACGTAGTGTCTGTGTTGCTCCACGAGGGAAATGCTTTGTGCTTTGCCGCGAGCGGTCACCAAGTGTCACTGCTGCTGCATGGGGGACATGCTCTGTGCATTGCCGTGATTGGCCACTGGGTGTCACTGTTGCTCCAGGGCAACTACATTCTGAGAAATAGCCCAGGTGGCCTCTAAGATACATGTGTGGTAAAGGCTGAGTACAGACGTCTGCTTCCCTTTAGGTGGGGTTTGGTTTGTAATAAAAGTTTTCCTCCTTGTTCTGGGTGCAGAGGGAGAATTTCCCTATATTGGGAGCAGCTGATCTTCCTGGACAGGGAGGAGCATGTTCACCTGAGCAGAGGCCTGGAACCGGAAAGGTGAGTACAGGTGCTGAATTTGTCCTTCTTCCTATGTGTCTCTCTCTGAGCTCTCATATGTTGGCCAACATACTCTCTCTCTCTCCCCTTGTCCTGTCTCTTTGTATAGAAGATGGGCAATGGTGCATGCTCACAGGCTTGGTCTGGGGCGTCTGCAACCCACTGGGGCATTGGGAGGGGGAAGAGAAACATGATGGTACTAGATCCTCCATTGGTAGTGGTGGGGGTGACTGTGGGAGTTGACTGTCACTGTTCATCAAGTGGGGCTGATGTACAGTGGATGGGAGAGGGAGGGCAGTATCTCGTACACCAATAGACCTTTGGGCAGTGATGGCTCCTGCTTGGGTTATATGCTGTGTTTGCAGAGGAATCGCCCAGGACCCCAGCCAGAGGAGAAACTGGAAGAAGTGAACCTGAGCAGCCTGGACATCCTTGTAAGCAGAGATGAACAGTCCTCCGCTTTCTGTCTTCTGCATGACTGGCTGTGAGTGAACAATTATGGCACTCTATTCCTCATCCGTACCACTCTAGTTTTCTTCCACCATTCTCCTGCTGCTCTCTGGCCCTGCTGTATCATGGCACACAGTGTCACTGTTGCTCCTTAAGGAAATGCTCTGTGCATTACCCCAGGTGAAAAGAAGAACAGGAGTACTGGTGGCACCTTGGAGACTAACAAATTTATTAGAGCATAAGCTTTCGTGGACTACAGCCCACTTCTTCGGATGCATCCGAAGAAGTGGGCTGTAGTCCACGAAAGCTTATGCTCTAATAAATTTGTTAGTCTCTAAGGTGCCACCAGTACTCCTGTTCTTCTTTTTGTGGATACAGACTAAAACGGCTGCTACTCTGAAACCTGTCATTACCCCAGGTGTCCACCCAGTGCCACTGTTGCTCCATGGGGGAAATGCTTTGTGCATTACCTGGATTAGCCACCCAGTGTCACTGTTGCTTTATTTGCGAAATGCTCTGTGCAACTATACAGAGTGTCCACCCGGTGTCAATATTGCTTCATGAAGGAAATGCTCTGTGATTACCCGGGGTGGCCACACAGTCTCATTTTTGCTTCATGAGAGAAATGTTCTGTGCAATTACACTGAGTGGCCACCGGGCGTCACTGCTGTTCCGCAGGGGAAAAGCTCCGACCATTTCCCCGATTGGCCATGTAGTGTCTCTGTTGCTCCATGAAAGAAATGCTCTGTGCAGTCGTCCAACTGGCCGCCCAATGTCACTGCTGCTTCTTAAGGGATTACTCTGAGGGTACTGCAGGTGACAACACAGTGTCACTGTTGATCAATGGGGGAAATTCTTTGTGCATTACCCCTTGTGGCCACCTAGTCAGTCTTGCTCCCTGAAATGCTTTGTGAATTACCTGGATTAGCCATCCAGTGTCACTGTTGCTCCCTTTGGAACTACTTTGTGCATTACCTCGAGTGGCCACCAGGTGCCACTCCAGCTCCCTGAAATGTTTACAGATGTCACTGTTGCTCCAGTAGGGTAATGCTTTGTGCATTACCCAAAGTGGCCACATGGTGTCATTGTTACTTCATGTGGGAAATGCTCTGTGCTATTACATCGAGTGGCCACCTGGTGTCACTGTTACTGCCTAAGGAAAATGCTTTGTGCATTCCCCTGGTGGGCCACCTGGTGTCACTGTTGCTCCACGAGAGAAATGATCACTCAGTTTCTGTTCATCCAGTGGGGCTGATGTAGATGGGATGGGAGAGGGAGGCAGGGATGAGGGCAAGATTTCACACACCAATAGAGATTTGTGTAGTGATGGCTCATGCTTGGCTTTTGCAGCTGCGCTTGCAGAGGAATTGGCCAGGAGCCCCAGCCACAGGAGAAGCTGGCACAAGTGGACCTGAGCAACCTGGATATCCTTCTAAGCAGATATGAACAGTCCTCAGGTTTCCGCCTCCCAGATAATTGGCTCTGAGTGAGAGGTCAGTGCTTTGAATTCCTCATGTGTGCTCCCTCTAGTTTCTTCACAGGCCGTGTGCTTCCTCGTTGGGTACGGGCTCTGTGGTATCAAGGATGCGGAGGGGCCACAGTCTACTCTGCAGAGTGACTATGTCGGGTGCCGTTAAGGGGGACAATACAGGGAGGAGAAAAGGGAAAGAGACCTGAACCCTGATTACAGGGCAGTCACATTTTCGTTAGTAAAATATTCCTCCTTTACACAAGGCGGGGGAGGAGTCCTGAATGTGAAAAGATCTGGAAATGAACAGGTAAGGGAGGGATCCTGCTGAGTGTCCCCTTTCCAATCAATCCTCCGTCCCTCAGCGACACCCTTCCCGACTTAGAGGTATAAGACCTTACACCCTGGTTACAGGGCAGTCATTTTGCCAGGCGTGTCAAAGTGACCTGTTAATTTGCATGGCAAAGGAGACCGAAACCCTCCTTACAGGGTGGTCCTTAAGCCAGGGGCCTTCCAATGGGCCAGAGCGAAAAGCGCTGTAAAGGAGAGACCTCCGTTCCCTCGGAAGTGGGTGGTCTCGTTGCCCAGCGAGTGCCAACGGCCCAAGAGGAGTTAGAAAGGGGAGACCTGCACCCTTCTGACAGGGAGAGGTCAACGGCCCGGGGCATTTTAAAGTCTAGGTCCTAAGGAGCTGAAACCCACAGAGACCTCAACCCGTTTTAAAGGGGACTCGCTCCTCCTCAGCTATGGAAGGGACCCATAAAGCATTTTGGTTGGCAAGGAATGGACCGTGATCCTTGTTTACAGGGAGGTCCTTTTACCGGGCACCTGAAGGGGGATTAAGCCTGTGAGGAGAAGTGTCGAACCCGATCCCTCGGTACAGGGGTGCGGTGTGTGCTGTGTGTGCGGTGTGTGCAGCCGTTGGCCGTGGCTTTTTCTTCCCTTTTCCTGCAGTTTCTTTGGTGCTTGTGTCGTCTTGTCCATTTTGTCCTTTGAGTTGCTAGAAAGAGAGAGGTGAAGCGGGTTAGCTGTGGCTCAGTAGAGAGCACGTGTACAAGGTAGATTCAGATGACATTGGCAAGGTACTCGGCCCTGCCGGAAATTACCCTAATGCCTACTTTTCGGCACCGATCTCTTTCAGAGCGCAGGAGAGCTTGCGGCAGAAGGCGGGTCCAGGTGGATGCAGAGGACGCGGGCTTTGACTTGGCTGAGTGCGTGAGTGAGGAGGGCACGGGACAGCTAGTAGGGCAAACCCTGAACCCTCTCAAGAGGCTGGTTTCTAGAACTATCTTCCAAATGGCAGTGTTACCTTGTGAAAGGCAGGGAAAGACCCACACCCTAGTTAGAGGGAGCTCACTTTGGACCTTGGCGTGAAGAGGGCCGATGCAGAGAGGAGAAAAGGGAAAGCGACCTGAACCCTGATTACAGGGCAGTCACCCTTTCTTTAATATAATACACCTCCTTTACACAATGAGGGTGGGGGGAGTCCTGAATGTGAAAAGATCTGGAAATGAACAGGTAAGGGAGGGATCCTGCTGAGTGTCCCCTTTCCAATCAATCCTCAGTCCCTCAACGACACCCTTCCCGACTTACCTCCTAACCCACCAAGAAAATGACAACTTTGTGCCCCCTACCTTTACCAGAAAAGACCCCTTTTACTTGTGACGCGGTCCTGTTAGTAGGGTTAGGTGCACCCACGTGCCGGCTCTGAATACCACCGCATCTACCTACAACATCTCAACATGAACACATTTCAGAAAGGACCGCCACCTCAATCTCTTCCAACGTAGCCCGAGGAATCTCCTCTCTTTATCACCAAAGAGACACAAGGCCAGGAATTCGGACACAACAAACGGAGCTGTCCGAATCCCTACAGTTGACGCTCGTCAGTCCGACAGCGTTCTTTCTTGTGCACAAGAAAACAAAGGGTGAAAGTTGTGGTTGGTTGAGCGGTGTAAATTGGGCAGGGCAAAAGGACTTGAGGAAGGATTACACGGAAGTGAGGGTCCGAAAGGAGCCCCCCACCTCCCCTGTTCATTTCCAGACTTTGTGACGTTTGCTTGGCTGGGCCATTTCTTGGCTTTTTTGAGAAAAGGGGCGAATTTTCCACGGCCTCCGCCATCCCCTTACAGCCGCCCCTTCGCCACACCATGTTCCATCTGACCGGGATAGGTCCCAAATAAGATTTCACTTCAAATCTCAAAAAAGCCAAGTAGAAATCATTCTGTGGGAATTTACTGTGACTAAGAGAAACAGAAGTTCAACTCTTCTCAAGTGGTGGAGGGTCGGGGGGAGTCGCTAAGCCACAGGCACAGAAAGGCTCCCCTAGCTTAAGCGTGAGAGGTATAAGACCTTACACCCTGGTTACAGGGCAGTCATTTTGCCGGGCGTGTCAAAGTGACCTGTTAATTTGCATGGCAAAGGAGACCGAAACCCTCCTTACAGGGTGGTCCTTAAGCCAGGGGCCTTCCAATGGGCCAGAGCGAAAAGCGCTGTAAAGGAGAGACCTCCGTTCCCTCGGAAGTGGGTGGTCTCGTTGTCCAGCGAGTGCCAACGGCCCAAGAGGAGTTAGAAAGGGGAGACCTGCACCCTTCTGACAGGGAGAGGTCAACGGCCCGGGGCATTTTAAAGGCTAGGTCCTAAGGAGCTGAAACCCACAGAGACCTCAACCCGTTTTAAAGGGGGCTCGCTCCTCCTCAGCTATGGAAGGGACCCATAAAGCATTTTGGTTGGCAAGGAATGGACCGTGATCCTTGTTTACAGGGAGGTCCTTTTACCGGGCACCTGAAGGGGGATTAAGCCTGTGAGGAGAAGTGTCGAACTCGATCCCTCGGTACAGGGGTGCGGTGTGTGCGGTGTGTGCAGCCGTTGGCCGTGGCTTTTTCTTCCCTTTTCCTGCAGTTTCTTTGGTGCTTGTGTCGTCTTGTCCATTTTGTCCTTTGAGTTGCTAGAAAGAGGGAGGTGAAGCGGGTTAGCTGTGGCTCAGTAGAGAGCACGTGTACAAGGTAGATTCAGATGACATTGGCAAGGTACTCGGCCCTGCCGGAAATTACCCTAATGCCTACTTTTCGGCACCGATCTCTTTCAGAGCGCAGGAGAGCTTGCGGCAGAAGGCGGGTCCAGGTGGATGCAGAGGACGCGGGCTTTGACTTGGCTGAGTGCGTGAGTGAGGAGGGCACGGGACAGCTAGTAGGGCAAACCCTGAACCCTCTCAAGAGGCTGGTTTCTAGAACTATCTTCCAAATGGCAGTGTTACCTTGTGAAAGGCAGGGAAAGACCCACACCCTAGTTAGAGGGAGCTCACTTTGGACCTTGGCGTGAAGAGGGCCGATGCAGAGAGGAGAAAAGGGAAAGCGACCTGAACCCTGATTACAGGGCAGTCACCCTTTCTTTAATATAATACACCTCCTTTACACAATGAGGGTGGGGGGAGTCCTGAATGTGAAAAGATCTGGAAATGAACAGGTAAGGGAGGGATCCTGCATAGTGTCCCCTTTCCAATCAATCCTCCGTCCCTCAGCGACACCCTTCCCGACTTACCTCCTACCCCACCAAGAAAATGACAACTTTGTGCCCCCTACCTTTACCAGAAAAGACCCCTTTTACTTGTGACGCGGTCCTGTTAGTAGGGTTAGGTGCACCCACGTGCCGGCTCTGAATACCACCGCATCTACCTACAACATCTCAACATGAACACATTTCAGAAAGGACCGCCACCTCAGTCTCTTCCAACGTAGCCCGAGGAATCTCCTCTCTTTATCACCAAAGAGACACAAGGCCGGGAATTCGGACACAACTAACGGAGCTGTCCGAATCCCTACAGTTGACGCTCGTCAGTCCGACGGCGTTCTTTCTTGTGCACAAGAAAACAAAGGGGAAAGTTGTGGTTGGTTGAGCGGTGTAAATTGGGCAGGGGAAAAGGACTTGAGGAAGGATTACACGGAAGTGAGGGTCCGAAAGGAGCCCCCCACCTCCCCTGTTCATTTCCAGACTTTGTGACGTTTGCTTGGCTGGGCCATTTCTTGGCTTTTTTGAGAAAAGGGGCGAATTTTCCACGGCCTCCGCCATCCCCTTACAGCCGCCCCTTCGCCACACCATGTTCCATCTGACCGGGATAGGTCCCAAATAAGATTTCACTTCAAATCTCAAAAAAGCCAAGTAGAAATCATTCTGTAGGAATTTACTGTGACTAAGAGAAACAGAAGTTTAACTCTTCTCAAGTGGTGGAGGGTCGGGGGGAGTCGCTAAGCCACAGGCACAGAAAGGCTCCCCTAGCTTAAGCGTGAGAGGTATAAGACCTTACACCCTGGTTACAGGGCAGTCATTTTGCCGGGCGTGTCAAAGTGACCTGTGGCTTAATTTGCATGGCAAAGGAGACCGAAACCCTCCTTACAGGGTGGTCCTTAAGCCAGGGGCCTTCCAATGGGCCAGAGCGAAAAGCGCTGTAAAGGAGAGACCTCCGTTCCCTCGGAAGTGGGTGGTCTCGTTGCCCAGCGAGTGCCAACGGCCCAAGAGGAGTTAGAAAGGGGAGACCTGCACCCTTCTGACAGGGAGAGGTCAACGGCCCGGGGCATTTTAAAGGCTAGGTCCTAAGGAGCTGAAACTCACAGAGACCTCAACCCGTTTTAAAGGGGGCTCGCTCCTCCTCAGCTATGGAAGGGACCCATAAAGCATTTTGGTTGGCAAGGAATGGACCGTGATCCTTGTTTACAGGGAGGTCCTTTTACCGGGCACCTGAAGGGGGATTAAGCCTGTGAGGAGAAGTGTCGAACCCGATCCCTCGGTACAGGGGTGCGGTGTGTGCTGTGTGTGCGGTGTGTGCAGCCGTTGGCCGTGGCTTTTTCTTCCCTTTTCCTGCAGTTTCTTTGGTGCTTGTGTCGTCTTGTCCATTTTGTCCTTTGAGTTGCTAGAAAGAGAGAGGTGAAGCGGGTTAGCTGTGGCTCAGCAGAGAGCACGTGTACAAGGTAGATTCAGATGACATTGGCAAGGTACTCGGCCCTGCCGGAAATTACCCTAATGCCTACTTTTCGGCACCGATCTCTTTCAGAACGCAGGAGAGCTTGCGGCAGAAGGCGGGTCCAGGTGGATGCAGAGGACGCGGGCTTTGACTTGGCTGAGTGCGTGAGTGAGGAGGGCACGGGACAGCTAGTAGGGCAAACCCTGAACCCTCTCAAGAGGCTGGTTTCTAGAACTATCTTCCAAATGGCAGTGTTACCTTGTGAAAGGCAGGGAAAGACCCACACCCTAGTTAGAGGGAGCTCACTTTGGACCTTGGCGTGAAGAGGGCCGATGCAGAGAGGAGAAAAGGGAAAGCGACCTGAACCCTGATTACAGGGCAGTCACCCTTTCTTTAATATAATACACCTCCTTTACACAATGAGGGTGGGGGGAGTCCTGAATGTGAAAAGATCTGGAAATGAACAGGTAAGGGAGGGATCCTGCTGAGTGTCCCCTTTCCAATCAATCCTCAGTCCCTCAGCGACACCCTTCCCGACTTACCTCCTACCCCACCAAGAAAATGACAACTTTGTGCCCCCTACCTTTACCAGAAAAGACCCCTTTTACTTGTGACGCGGTCCTGTTAGTAGGGTTAGGTGCACCCACGTGCCAGCTCTGAATACCACCGCATCTACCTACAACATCTCAACATGAACACATTTCAGAAAGGACCGCCACCTCAATCTCTTCCAACGTAGGCCGAGGAATCTCCTCTCTTTATCACCAAAGAGACACAAGGCCCGGAATTCGGACACAACAAATGGAGCTATCCGAATCCCTACAGTTAACGCTCGTCAGTCCGACAGCGTTCTTTCTTGTGCACAAGAAAACAAAGGGGAAAGTTGTGGTTGGTTGAGCGGTGTAAATTGGGCAGGGCAAAAGGACTTGAGGAAGGATTACACGGAAGTGAGGGTCCGAAAGGAGCCCCCCACCTCCCCTGTTCATTTCCAGACTTTGTGACGTTTGCTTGGTTGGGCCATTTCTTGGCTTTTTTGAGAAAAGGGGCGAATTTTCCACGGCCTCCGCCATCCCCTTACAGCCGCCCCTTCGCCACACCATGTTCCATCTGACCGGGATAGGTCCCAAATAAGATTTCACTTCAAATCTCAAAAAAGCCAAGTAGAAATCATTCTGTGGGAATTTACTGTGACTAAGAGAAACAGAAGTTCAACTCTTCTCAAGTGGTGGAGGGTCGGGGGGAGTCGCTAAGCCACAGGCACAGAAAGGCTCCCCTAGCTTAAGCGTGAGAGGTATAAGACCTTACACGCTGGTTACAGGGCAGTCATTTTGCCGGGCGTGTCAAAGTGACCTGTGGCTTAATTTGCATGGCAAAGGCGACCGAAACCCTCCTTACAGGGTGGTCCTTAAGCCAGGGGCCTTCCAATGGGCCAGAGCGAAAAGCGCTGTAAAGGAGAGACCTCCGTTCCCTCGGAAGTGGGTGGTCTCGTTGCCCAGCGAGTGCCAACGGCCCAAGAGGAGTTAGAAAGGGGAGACCTGCACCCTTCTGACAGGGAGAGGTCAACGGCCCGGGGCATTTTAAAGGCTAGGTCCTAAGGAGCTGAAACTCACAGAGACCTCAACCCGTTTTAAAGGGGGCTCGCTCCTCCTCAGCTATGGAAGGGACCCATAAAGCATTTTGGTTGGCAAGGAATGGACCGTGATCCTTGTTTACAGGGAGGTCCTTTTACCGGGCAGCTGAAGGGGGATTAAGCCTGTGAGGAGAAGTGTCGAACCCGATCCCTCGGTACAGGGGTGCGGTGTGTGCGGTGTGTGCAGCCGTTGGCCGTGGCTTTTTCTTCCCTTTTCCTGCAGTTTCTTTGGTGCTTGTGTCGTCTTGTCCATTTTGTCCTTTGAGTTGCTAGAAAGAGAGA
Source organism: Chrysemys picta bellii (assembly GCF_011386835.1). Lineage (NCBI taxonomy): Eukaryota > Metazoa > Chordata > Testudines > Emydidae > Chrysemys > Chrysemys picta. Next base: position 90,014 of record NW_027052797.1, on the reverse strand, counting down.
GGTGAAGCGGGTTAGCTGTGGCTCAGCAGAGAGCACGTGTACAAGGTAGATTCAGATGACATTGGCAAGGTACTCGGCCCTGCCGGAAATTACCCTAATGCCTACTTTTCGGCACCGATCTCTTTCAGAGCGCAGGAGAGCTTGCGGCAGAAGGCGGGTCCAGGTGGATGCAGAGGACGCGGGCTTTGACTTGGCTGAGTGCGTGAGTGAGGAGGGCACGGGACAGCTAGTAGGGCAAACCCTGAACCCTCTCAAGAGGCTGGTTTCTAGAACTATCTTCCAAATGGCAGTGTTACCTTGTGAAAGGCAGGGAAAGACCCACACCCTAGTTAGAGGGAGCTCACTTTGGACCTTGGCGTGAAGAGGGCCGATGCAGAGAGGAGAAAAGGGAAAGCGACCTGAACCCTGATTACAGGGCAGTCACCCTTTCTTTAATATAATACACCTCCGTTACACAATGAGGGTGGGGGGAGTCCTGAATGTGAAAAGATCTGGAAATGAACAGGTAAGGGAGGGATCCTGCTGAGTGTCCCCTTTCCAATCAATCCTCAGTCCCTCAGCGACACCCTTCCCGACTTACCTCCTACCCCACCAAGAAAATGACAACTTTGTGCCCCCTACCTTTACCAGAAAAGACCCCTTTTACTTGTGACGCGGTCCTGTTAGTAGGGTTAGGTGCACCCACGTGCCAGCTCTGAATACCACCGCATCTACCTACAACATCTCAACATGAACACATTTCAGAAAGGACCGCCACCTCAATCTCTTCCAACGTAGCCCGAGGAATCTCCTCTCTTTATCACCAAAGAGACACAAGGCCCGGAATTCGGACACAACAAATGGAGCTATCCGAATCCCTACAGTTAACGCTCGTCAGTCCGACAGCGTTCTTTCTTGTGCACAAGAAAACAAAGGGGAAAGTTGTGGTTGGTTGAGCGGTGTAAATTGGGCAGGGCAAAAGGACTTGAGGAAGGATTACACGGAAGTGAGGGTCCGAAAGGAGCCCCCCACCTCCCCTGTTCATTTCCAGACTTTGTGACGTTTGCTTGGTTGGGCCATTTCTTGGCTTTTTTGAGAAAAGGGGCGAATTTTCCACGGCCTCCGCCATCCCCTTACAGCCGCCCCTTCGCCACACCATGTTCCATCTGACCGGGATAGGTCCCAAATAAGATTTCACTTCAAATCTCAAAAAAGCCAAGTAGAAATCATTCTGTGGGAATTTACTGTGACTAAGAGAAACAGAAGTTCAACTCTTCTCAAGTGGTGGAGGGTCGGGGGGAGTCGCTAAGCCACAGGCACAGAAAGGCTCCCCTAGCTTAAGCGTGAGAGGTATAAGACCTTACACGCTGGTTACAGGGCAGTCATTTTGCCGGGCGTGTCAAAGTGACCTGTGGCTTAATTTGCATGGCAAAGGCGACCGAAACCCTCCTTACAGGGTGGTCCTTAAGCCAGGGGCCTTCCAATGGGCCAGAGCGAAAAGCGCTGTAAAGGAGAGACCTCCGTTCCCTCGGAAGTGGGTGGTCTCGTTGCCCAGCGAGTGCCAACGGCCCAAGAGGAGTTAGAAAGGGGAGACCTGCACCCTTCTGACAGGGAGAGGTCAACGGCCCGGGGCATTTTAAAGGCTAGGTCCTAAGGAGCTGAAACTCACAGAGACCTCAACCCGTTTTAAAGGGGGCTCGCTCCTCCTCAGCTATGGAAGGGACCCATAAAGCATTTTGGTTGGCAAGGAATGGACCGTGATCCTTGTTTACAGGGAGGTCCTTTTACCGGGCAGCTGAAGGGGGATTAAGCCTGTGAGGAGAAGTGTCGAACCCGATCCCTCGGTACAGGGGTGCGGTGTGTGCTGTGTGTGCAGCCGTTGGCCGTGGCTTTTTCTTCCCTTTTCCTGCAGTTTCTTTGGTGCTTGTGTCGTCTTGTCCATTTTGTCCTTTGAGTTGCTAGAAAGAGAGAGGTGAAGCGGGTTAGCTGTGGCTCAGTAGAGAGCACGTGTACAAGGTAGATTCAGATGACATTGGCAAGGTACTCGGCCCTGCCGGAAATTACCCTAATTCCTACTTTTCGGCACCGATCTCTTTCAGAGCGCAGGAGAGCTTGCGGCAGAAGGCGGGTCCAGGTGGATGCAGAGGACGCGGGCTTTGACTTGGCTGAGTGCGTGAGTGAGGAGGGCACGGGACAGCTAGTAGGGCAAACCCTGAACCCTCTCAAGAGGCTGGTTTCTAGAACTATCTTCCAAATGGCAGTGTTACCTTGTGAAAGGCAGGGAAAGACCCACACCCTAGTTAGAGGGAGCTCACTTTGGACCTTGGCGTGAAGAGGGCCGATGCAGAGAGGAGAAAAGGGAAAGCGACCTGAACCCTGATTACAGGGCAGTCACCCTTTCTTTAATATAATACACCTCCGTTACACAATGAGGGTGGGGGAGTCCTGAATGTGAAAAGATCTGGAAATGAACAGGTAAGGGAGGGATCCTGCTGAGTGTCCCCTTTCCAATCAATCCTCCTTCCCTCAGCGACACCCTTCCCGACTTACCTCCTACCCCACCAAGAAAATGACAACTTTGTGCCCCCTACCTTTACCAGAAAAGACCCCTTTTACTTGTGACGTGGTCCTGTTAATAGGGTTAGGTGCACCCACCTGCCGGCTCTGATACCACCGCATCTACCTACAACATCTCAACATGAACACATTTCAGAAAGGACCGCCACCTCAGTCTCTTCCAACGTAGCCCGAGGAAACTCCTCTCTTTATCACCAAAGAGACACAAGGCCCGGAATTCGGACACAACAAACGGAGCTGTCCGAATCCCTACAGTTAACGCTCGTCAGTCCGACAGCGTTCTTTCTTGTGCACAAGAAAACAAAGGGGAAAGTTGTGGTTGGTTGAGCGGTGTAAATTGGGCAGGGCAAAAGGACTTGAGGAAGGATTACACGGAAGTGAGGGTCCGAAAGGAGCCCCCCACCTCCCCTGTTCATTTCCAGACTTTGTGACGTTTGCTTGGTTGTGCCATTTCTTAGCTTTTTTGAGAAAAGGGGCGAATTTTCCACGGCCTCCTCCATCCCCTTACAGCCGCCCCTTCGCCACACCATGTTCCATCTGACCGGGATAGGTCCCAAATAAGATTTCACTTCAAATCTCAAAAAAGCCAAGTAGAAATCATTCTGTGGGAATTTACTGTGACTAAGAGAAACAGAAGTTCAACTCTTCTCAAGTGGTGGAGGGTCGGGGGGAGTCGCTAAGCCACAGGCACAGAAAGGCTCCCCTAGCTTAAGCGTGAGAGGTATAAGACCTTACACCCTGGTTACAGGGCAGTCATTTTGCCGGGCGTGTCAAAGTGACCTGTTAATTTGCATGGCAAAGGAGACCGAAACCCTCCTTACAGGGTGGTCCTTAAGCCAGGGGCCTTCCAATGGGCCAGAGCGAAAAGCGCTGTAAAGGAGAGACCTCCGTTCCCTCGGAAGTGGGTGGTCTCGTTGTCCAGCGAGTGCCAACGGACCAAGAGGAGTTAGAAAGGGGAGACCTGCACCCTTCTGACAGGGAGAGGTCAATGGCCCAAACGGCATTTTAAAGGCTAGGTCCTAAGGAGCTCAAACCCACAGAGACCTCAACCCGTTTTAAAGGGGGCTCGCTCCTCCTCAGCTATGGAAGGGACCCATAAAGCATTTTGGTTGGCAAGGAATGGACCGTGATCCTTGTTTACAGGGAGGTCCTTTTACCGGGCAGCTGAAGGGGGATTAAGCCTGTGAGGAGAAGTGTCGAACCCGATCCCTCGGTACAGGGGTGCGGTGTGTGCTGTGTGTGCGGTGTGTGCAGCCGTTGGCCGTGGCTTTTTCTTCCCTTTTCCTGCAGTTTCTTTGGTGCTTGTGTCGTCTTGTCCATTTTGTCCTTTGAGTTGCTAGAAAGAGAGAGGTGAAGCGGGTTAGCTGTGGCTCAGTAGAGAGCACGTGTACAAGGTAGATTCAGATGACATTGGCAAGGTACTCGGCCCTGCCGGAAATTACCCTAATGCCTACTTTTCGGCACCGATCTCTTTCAGAGCGCAGGAGAGCTTGCGGCAGAAGGCGGGTCCAGGTGGATGCAGAGGACGCGGGCTTTGACTTGGCTGAGTGCGTGAGTGAGGAGGGCACGGGACAGCTAGTAGGGCAAACCCTGAACCCTCTCAAGAGGCTGGTTTCTAGAACTATCTTCCAAATGGCAGTGTTACCTTGTGAAAGGCAGGGAAAGACCCACACCCTAGTTAGAGGGAGCTCACTTTGGACCTTGGCGTGAAGAGGGCCGATGCAGAGAGGAGAAAAGGGAAAGCGACCTGAACCCTGATTACAGGGCAGTCACCCTTTCTTTAATATAATACACCTCCGTTACACAATGAGGGTGGGGGAGTCCTGAATGTGAAAAGATCTGGAAATGAACAGGTAAGGGAGGGATCCTGCTGAGTGTCCCCTTTCCAATCAATCCTCAGTCCCTCAACGACACCCTTCCCGACTTACCTCCTAACCCACCAAGAAAATGACAACTTTGTGCCCCCTACCTTTACCAGAAAAGACCCCTTTTACTTGTGACGCAGTCCTGTTAGTAGGGTTAGGTGCACCCACGTGCCGGCTCTGAATACCACCGCATCTACCTACAACATCTCAACATGAACACATTTCAGAAAGGACCGCCACCTCAATCTCTTCCAACGTAGCCCGAGGAATCTCCTCTCTTTATCACCAAAGAGACACAAGGCCAGGAATTCGGACACAACTAACGGAGCTGTCCGAATCCCTACAGTTGACGCTCGTCAGTCCGACAGCGTTCTTTCTTGTGCACAAGAAAACAAAGGGTGAAAGTTGTGGTTGGTTGAGCGGTGTAAATTGGGCAGGGCAAAAGGACTTGAGGAAGGATTACACGGAAGTGAGGGTCCGAAAGGAGCCCCCCACCTCCCCTGTTCATTTCCAGACTTTGTGACGTTTGCTTGGCTGGGCCATTTCTTGGCTTTTTTGAGAAAAGGGGCGAATTTTCCACGGCCTCCGCCATCCCCTTACAGCCGCCCCTTCGCCACACCATGTTCCATCTGACCGGGATAGGTCCCAAATAAGATTTCACTTCAAATCTCAAAAAAGCCAAGTAGAAATCATTCTGTAGGAATTTACTGTGACTAAGAGAAACAGAAGTTCAACTCTTCTCAAGTGGTGGAGGGTCGGGGGGAGTCGCTAAGCCGCAGGCACAGAAAGGCTCCCCTAGCTTAAGCGTGAGAGGTATAAGACCTTACACCCTGGTTACAGGGCAGTCATTTTGCCGGGCGTGTCAAAGTGACCTGTTAATTTGCATGGCAAAGGAGACCGAAACCCTCCTTACAGGGTGGTCCTTAAGCCAGGGGCCTTCCAATGGGCCAGAGCGAAAAGCGCTGTAAAGGAGAGACCTCCGTTCCCTCGGAAGTGGGTGGTCTCGTTGCCCAGCGAGTGCCAACGGCCCAAGAGGAGTTAGAAAGGGGAGACCTGCACCCTTCTGACAGGGAGAGGTCAACGGCCCGGGGCATTTTAAAGTCTAGGTCCTAAGGAGCTGAAACCCACAGAGACCTCAACCCGTTTTAAAGGGGGCTCGCTCCTCCTCAGCTATGGAAGGGACCCATAAAGCATTTTGGTTGGCAAGGAATGGACCGTGATCCTTGTTTACAGGGAGGTCCTTTTACCGGGCAGCTGAAGGGGGATTAAGCCTGTGAGGAGAAGTGTCGAACCCAATCCCTCGGTACAGGGGTGCGGTGTGTGCTGTGTGTGCAGCCGTTGGCCATGGCTTTTTCTTCCCTTTTCCTGCAGTTTCTTTGGTGCTTGTGTCGTCTTGTCCATTTTGTCCTTTGAGTTGCTAGAAAGAGGGAGGTGAAGCGGGTTAGCTGTGGCTCAGTAGAGAGCACGTGTACAAGGTAGATTCAGATGACATTGGCAAGGTACTAGGCCCTGCCGGAAATTACCCTAATGCCTACTTTTCGGCACCGATCTCTTTCAGAGCGCAGGAGAGCTTGCGGCAGAAGGCGGGTCCAGGTGGATGCAGAGGACGCGGGCTTTGACTTGGCTGAGTGCGTGAGTGAGGAGGGCACGGGACAGCTAGTAGGGCAAACCCTGAACCCTCTCAAGAGGCTGGTTTCTAGAACTATCTTCCAAATGGCAGTGTTACCTTGTGAAAGGCAGGGAAAGACCCACACCCTAGTTAGAGGGAGCTCACTTTGGACCTTGGCGTGAAGAGGGCCGATGCAGAGAGGAGAAAAGGGAAAGCGACCTGAACCCTGATTACAGGGCAGTCACCCTTTCTTTAATATAATACACCTCCGTTACACAATGAGGGTGGGGGGAGTCCTGAATGTGAAAAGATCTGGAAATGAACAGGTAAGGGAGGGATCCTGCTGAGTGTCCCCTTTCCAATCAATCCTCAGTCCCTCAGCGACACCCTTCCCGACTTACCTCCTACCCCACCAAGAAAATGACAACTTTGTGCCCCCTACCTTTACCAGAAAAGACCCCTTTTACTTGTGACGCGGTCCTGTTAGTAGGGTTAGGTGCACCCACGTGCCAGCTCTGAATACCACCGCATCTACCTACAACATCTCAACATGAACACATTTCAGAAAGGACCGCCACCTCAATCTCTTCCAACGTAGCCCGAGGAATCTCCTCTCTTTATCACCAAAGAGACACAAGGCCCGGAATTCGGACACAACAAATGGAGCTATCCGAATCCCTACAGTTAACGCTCGTCAGTCCGACAGCGTTCTTTCTTGTGCACAAGAAAACAAAGGGGAAAGTTGTGGTTGGTTGAGCGGTGTAAATTGGGCAGGGCAAAAGGACTTGAGGAAGGATTACACGGAAGTGAGGGTCCGAAAGGAGCCCCCCACCTCCCCTGTTCATTTCCAGACTTTGTGACGTTTGCTTGGTTGGGCCATTTCTTGGCTTTTTTGAGAAAAGGGGCGAATTTTCCACGGCCTCCGCCATCCCCTTACAGCCGCCCCTTCGCCACACCATGTTCCATCTGACCGGGATAGGTCCCAAATAAGATTTCACTTCAAATCTCAAAAAAGCCAAGTAGAAATCATTCTGTAGGAATTTACTGTGACTAAGAGAAACAGAAGTTCAACTCTTCTCAAGTGGTGGAGGGTCGGGGGGAGTCGCTAAGCCGCAGGCACAGAAAGGCTCCCCTAGCTTAAGCGTGAGAGGTATAAGACCTTACACCCTGGTTACAGGGCAGTCATTTTGCCGGGCGTGTCAAAGTGACCTGTTAATTTGCATGGCAAAGGAGACCGAAACCCTCCTTACAGGGTGGTCCTTAAGCCAGGGGCCTTCCAATGGGCCAGAGCGAAAAGCGCTGTAAAGGAGAGACCTCCGTTCCCTCGGAAGTGGGTGGTCTCGTTGCCCAGCGAGTGCCAACGGCCCAAGAGGAGTTAGAAAGGGGAGACCTGCACCCTTCTGACAGGGAGAGGTCAACGGCCCGGGGCATTTTAAAGTCTAGGTCCTAAGGAGCTGAAACCCACAGAGACCTCAACCCGTTTTAAAGGGGGCTCGCTCCTCCTCAGCTATGGAAGGGACCCATAAAGCATTTTGGTTGGCAAGGAATGGACCGTGATCCTTGTTTACAGGGAGGTCCTTTTACCGGGCAGCTGAAGGGGGATTAAGCCTGTGAGGAGAAGTGTCGAACCCAATCCCTCGGTACAGGGGTGCGGTGTGTGCTGTGTGTGCAGCCGTTGGCCATGGCTTTTTCTTCCCTTTTCCTGCAGTTTCTTTGGTGCTTGTGTCGTCTTGTCCATTTTGTCCTTTGAGTTGCTAGAAAGAGGGAGGTGAAGCGGGTTAGCTGTGGCTCAGTAGAGAGCACGTGTACAAGGTAGATTCAGATGACATTGGCAAGGTACTAGGCCCTGCCGGAAATTACCCTAATGCCTACTTTTCGGCACCGATCTCTTTCAGAGCGCAGGAGAGCTTGCGGCAGAAGGCGGGTCCAGGTGGATGCAGAGGACGCGGGCTTTGACTTGGCTGAGTGCGTGAGTGAGGAGGGCACGGGACAGCTAGTAGGGCAAACCCTGAACCCTCTCAAGAGGCTGGTTTCTAGAACTATCTTCCAAATGGCAGTGTTACCTTGTGAAAGGCAGGGAAAGACCCACACCCTAGTTAGAGGGAGCTCACTTTGGACCTTGGCGTGAAGAGGGCCGATGCAGAGAGGAGAAAAGGGAAAGCGACCTGAACCCTGATTACAGGGCAGTCACCCTTTCTTTAATATAATACACCTCCTTTACACAATGAGGGTGGGGGAGTCCTGAATGTGAAAAGATCTGGAAATGAACAGGTAAGGGAGGGATCCTGCTGAGTGTCCCCTTTCCAATCAATCCTCCGTCCCTCAGCGACACCCTTCCCGACTTACCTCCTACCCCACCAAGAAATGACAACTTTGTGCCCCCTACCTTTACCAGAAAAGACCCCTTTTACTTGTGACGCGGTCCTGTTAGTAGGGTTAGGTGCACCCACGTGCCGGCTCTGAATACCACCGCATCTACCTACAACATCTCAACATGAACACATTTCAGAAAGGACCGCCACCTCAATCTCTTCCAACGTAGCCCGAGGAATCTCCTCTCTTTATCACCAAAGAGACACAAGGCCAGGAATTCGGACACAACTAACGGAGCTGTCCGAATCCCTACAGTTGACGCTCGTCAGTCTGACAGCGTTCTTTCTTGTGCACAAGAAAACAAAGGGTGAAAGTTGTGGTTGGTTGAGCGGTGTAAATTGGGCAGGGCAAAAGGACTTGAGGAAGGATTACACGGAAGTGAGGGTCCGAAAGGAGCCCCCCACCTCCCCTGTTCATTTCCAGACTTTGTGATGTTTGCTTGTTTGGGCCATTGCTTGGCTTTTTTGAGAAAAGGGGCGAATTTTCCACGGCCTCCACCATCCCCTTACAGCCGCCCCTTCGCCACACCATGTTCCATCTGACCGGGATAGGTCCCAAATAAGATTTCACTTCAAATCTCAAAAAAGCCAAGTAGAAATCATTCTGTGGGAATTTACTGTGACTAAGAGAAACAGAAGTTCAACTCTTCTCAAGTGGTGGAGGGTCGGGGGGAGTCGCTAAGCCACAGGCACAGAAAGGCTCCCCTAGCTTAAGCGTGAGAGGTATAAGACCTTACACCCTGGTTACAGGGCAGTCATTTTGCCGGGCGTGTCAAAGTGACCTGTTAATTTGCATGGCAAAGGAGACCGAAACCCTCCTTACAGGGTGGTCCTTAAGCCAGGGGCCTTCCAATGGGCCAGAGCGAAAAGCGCTGTAAAGGAGAGACCTCCGTTCCCTCGGAAGTGGGTGGTCTCGTTGTCCAGCGAGTGCCAACGGACCAAGAGGAGTTAGAAAGGGGAGACCTGCACCCTTCTGACAGGGAGAGGTCAATGGCCCAAACGGCATTTTAAAGGCTAGGTCCTAAGGAGCTCAAACCCACAGAGACCTCAACCCGTTTTAAAGGGGGCTCGCTCCTCCTCAGCTATGGAAGGGACCCATAAAGCATTTTGGTTGGCAAGGAATGGACCGTGATCCTTGTTTACAGGGAGGTCCTTTTACCGGGCAGCTGAAGGGGGATTAAGCCTGTGAGGAGAAGTGTCGAACCCGATCCCTCGGTACAGGGGTGCGGTGTGTGCTGTGTGTGCGGTGTGTGCAGCCGTTGGCCGTGGCTTTTTCTTCCCTTTTCCTGCAGTTTCTTTGGTGCTTGTGTCCTCTTGTCCATTTTGTCCTTTGAGTTGCTAGAAAGAGAGAGGTGAAGCGGGTTAGCTGTGGCTCAGTAGAGAGCACGTGTACAAGGTAGATTCAGATGACATTGGCAAGGTACTCGGCCCTGCCGGAAATTACCCTAATTCCTACTTTTCGGCACCGATCTCTTTCAGAGCGCAGGAGAGCTTGCGGCAGAAGGCGGGTCCAGGTGGATGCAGAGGACGCGGGCTTTGACTTGGCTGAGTGCGTGAGTGAGGAGGGCACGGGACAGCTAGTAGGGCAAACCCTGAACCCTCTCAAGAGGCTGGTTTCTAGAACTATCTTCCAAATGGCAGTGTTACCTTGTGAAAGGCAGGGAAAGACCCACACCCTAGTTAGAGGGAGCTCACTTTGGACCTTGGCGTGAAGAGGGCCGATGCAGAGAGGAGAAAAGGGAAAGTGACCTGAACCCTGATTACAGGGCAGTCACCCTTTCTTTAATATAATACACCTCCGTTACACAATGAGGGTGGGGGGAGTCCTGAATGTGAAAAGATCTGGAAATGAACAAGTAAGGGAGGGATCCTGCTGAGTGTCCCCTTTCCAATCAATCCTCCGTCCCTCAGCGACATCGTTCCCGACTTACCTCCTACCCCACCAAGAAAATGACAACTTTGTGCCCCCTACCTTTACCAGAAAAGACCCCTTTTACTTGTGACGCGGTCCTGTTAGTAGGGTTAGGTGCACCCACGTGCCGGCTCTGAATACCACCGCATGTACCTACAACATCTCAACATGAACATATTTCAGAAAGGACCGCCACCTCAGTCTCTTCCAACGTAGCCCGAGGAATCTCCTCTCTTTATCACCAAAGAGACACAAGGCCTGGAATTCAGACACAACTAACGGAGCTGTCCGAATCCCTACAGTTGACGCTCGTCAGTCCGACAGTGTTCTTTCTTGTGCACAAGAAAACAAAGGGGAAAGTTGTGGTTGGTTGAGCGGTGTAAATTGGGCAGGGCAAAAGGACTTGAGGAAGGATTACACGGAAGTGAGGGTCCGAAAGGAGCCCCCCACCTCCCCTGTTCATTTCCAGACTTTGTGACGTTTGCTTGGTTGGGCCATTTCTTGGCTTTTTTGAGAAAAGGGGCGAATTTTCCACGGCCTCCGCCATCCCCTTACAGCCGCCCCTTTGCCACACCATGTTCCATCTGACCGGGATAGGTCCCAAATAAGATTTCACTTCAAATCTCAAAAAAGCCAAGTAGAAATCATTCTGTGGGAATTTACTGTGACTAAGAGAAACAGAAGTTCAACTCTTCACAAGTGGTGGAGGGTCGGGGGGAGTCGCTAAGCCACAGGCACAGAAAGGCTCCCCTAGCTTAAGCGTGAGAGGTATAAGACCTTACACCCTGGTTACAGGGCAGTCATTTTGCCGGGCGTGTCAAAGTGACCTGTGGCTTAATTTGCATGGCAAAGGAGACCGAAACCCTCCTTACAGGGTGGTCCTTAAGCCAGGGGCCTTCAATGGGCCAGAGCGAAAAGCGCTGTAAAGGAGAGACCTCCGTTCCCTCGGAAGTGGGTGGTCTCGTTGCCCAGCGAGTGCCAACGGCCCAAGAGGAGTTAGAAAGGGGAGACCTGCACCCTTCTGACAGGGAGAGGTCAACGGCCCGGGGCATTTTAAAGGCTAGGTCCTAAGGAGCTCAAACCCACAGAGACCTCAACCCGTTTTAAAGGGGGCTCGCTCCTCCTCAGCTGTGGAAGGGACCCATAAAGCATTTTGGTTGGCAAGGAATGGACCGTGATCCTTGTTTACAGGGAGGTCCTTTTACCGGGCACCTGAAGGGGGATTAAGCCTGTGAGGAGAAGTGTCGAACCCGATCCCTCGGTACAGGGGTGCGGTGTGTGCAGCCGTTGGCCGTGGCTTTTTCTTCCCTTTTCCTGCAGTTTCTTTGGTGCTTGTGTCGTCTTGTCCATTTTGTCCTTTGAGTTGCTAGAAAGAGAGAGGTGAAGCGGGTTAGCTGTGGCTCAGCAGAGAGCACGTGTACAAGGTAGATTCAGATGACATTGGCAAGGTACTCGGCCCTGCCGGAAATTACCCTAATGCCTACTTTTCGGCACCGATCTCTTTCAGAGCGCAGGAGAGCTTGCGGCAGAAGGCGGGTCCAGGTGGATGCAGAGGACGCGGGCTTTGACTTGGCTGAGTGCGTGAGTGAGGAGGGCACGGGACAGCTAGTAGGGCAAACCCTGAACCCTCTCAAGAGGCTGGTTTCTAGAACTATCTTCCAAATGGCAGTGTTACCTTGTGAAAGGCAGGGAAAGACCCACACCCTAGTTAGAGGGAGCTCACTTTGGACCTTGGCGTGAAGAGGGCCGATGCAGAGAGGAGAAAAGGGAAAGCGACCTGAACCCTGATTACAGGGCAGTCACCCTTTCTTTAATATAATACACCTCCGTTACACAATGAGGGTGGGGGGAGTCCTGAATGTGAAAAGATCTGGAAATGAACAGGTAAGGGAGGGATCCTGCTGAGTGTCCCCTTTCCAATCAATCCTCAGTCCCTCAGCGACACCCTTCCCGACTTACCTCCTACCCCACCAAGAAAATGACAACTTTGTGCCCCCTACCTTTACCAGAAAAGACCCCTTTTACTTGTGACGCGGTCCTGTTAGTAGGGTTAGGTGCACCCACGTGCCAGCTCTGAATACCACCGCATCTACCTACAACATCTCAACATGAACACATTTCAGAAAGGACCGCCACCTCAATCTCTTCCAACGTAGCCCGAGGAATCTCCTCTCTTTATCACCAAAGAGACACAAGGCCCGGAATTCGGACACAACAAATGGAGCTATCCGAATCCCTACAGTTAACGCTCGTCAGTCCGACAGCGTTCTTTCTTGTGCACAAGAAAACAAAGGGGAAAGTTGTGGTTGGTTGAGCGGTGTAAATTGGGCAGGGCAAAAGGACTTGAGGAAGGATTACACGGAAGTGAGGGTCCGAAAGGAGCCCCCCACCTCCCCTGTTCATTTCCAGACTTTGTGACGTTTGCTTGGTTGGGCCATTTCTTGGCTTTTTTGAGAAAAGGGGCGAATTTTCCACGGCCTCCGCCATCCCCTTACAGCCGCCCCTTCGCCACACCATGTTCCATCTGACCGGGATAGGTCCCAAATAAGATTTCACTTCAAATCTCAAAAAAGCCAAGTAGAAATCATTCTGTGGGAATTTACTGTGACTAAGAGAAACAGAAGTTCAACTCTTCTCAAGTGGTGGAGGGTCGGGGGGAGTCGCTAAGCCACAGGCACAGAAAGGCACCCCTAGCTTAAGCGTGAGAGGTATAAGACCTTACACGCTGGTTACAGGGCAGTCATTTTGCCGGGCGTGTCAAAGTGACCTGTGGCTTAATTTGCATGGCAAAGGCGACCGAAACCCTCCTTACAGGGTGGTCCTTAAGCCAGGGGCCTTCCAATGGGCCAGAGCGAAAAGCGCTGTAAAGGAGAGACCTCCGTTCCCTCGGAAGTGGGTGGTCTCGTTGCCCAGCGAGTGCCAACGGCCCAAGAGGAGTTAGAAAGGGGAGACCTGCACCCTTCTGACAGGGAGAGGTCAACGGCCCGGGGCATTTTAAAGGCTAGGTCCTAAGGAGCTGAAACTCACAGAGACCTCAACCCGTTTTAAAGGGGGCTCGCTCCTCCTCAGCTATGGAAGGGACCCATAAAGCATTTTGGTTGGCAAGGAATGGACCGTGATCCTTGTTTACAGGGAGGTCCTTTTACCGGGCAGCTGAAGGGGGATTAAGCCTGTGAGGAGAAGTGTCGAACCCGATCCCTCGGTACAGGGGTGCGGTGTGTGCTGTGTGTGCGGTGTGTGCAGCCGTTGGCCGTGGCTTTTTCTTCCCTTTTCCTGCAGTTTCTTTGGTGCTTGTGTCCTCTTGTCCATTTTGTCCTTTGAGTTGCTAGAAAGAGAGAGGTGAAGCGGGTTAGCTGTGGCTCAGTAGAGAGCACGTGTACAAGGTAGATTCAGATGACATTGGCAAGGTACTCGGCCCTGCCGGAAATTACCCTAATTCCTACTTTTCGGCACCGATCTCTTTCAGAGCGCAGGAGAGCTTGCGGCAGAAGGCGGGTCCAGGTGGATGCAGAGGACGCGGGCTTTGACTTGGCTGAGTGCGTGAGTGAGGAGGGCACGGGACAGCTAGTAGGGCAAACCCTGAACCCTCTCAAGAGGCTGGTTTCTAGAACTATCTTCCAAATGGCAGTGTTACCTTGTGAAAGGCAGGGAAAGACCCACACCCTAGTTAGAGGGAGCTCACTTTGGACCTTGGCGTGAAGAGGGCCGATGCAGAGAGGAGAAAAGGGAAAGCGACCTGAACCCTGATTACAGGGCAGTCACCCTTTCTTTAATATAATACACCTCCGTTACACAATGAGGGTGGGGGAGTCCTGAATGTGAAAAGATCTGGAAATGAACAGGTAAGGGAGGGATCCTGCTGAGTGTCCCCTTTCCAATCAATCCTCCTTCCCTCAGCGACACCCTTCCCGACTTACCTCCTACCCCACCAAGAAAATGACAACTTTGTGCCCCCTACCTTTACCAGAAAAGACCCCTTTTACTTGTGACGTGGTCCTGTTAATAGGGTTAGGTGCACCCACCTGCCGGCTCTGATACCACCGCATCTACCTACAACATCTCAACATGAACACATTTCAGAAAGGACCGCCACCTCAGTCTCTTCCAACGTAGCCCGAGGAAACTCCTCTCTTTATCACCAAAGAGACACAAGGCCAGGAATTCGGACACAACAAACGGAGCTGTCCGAATCCCTACAGTTAACGCTCGTCAGTCCGACAGCGTTCTTTCTTGTGCACAAGAAAACAAAGGGGAAAGTTGTGGTTGGTTGAGCGGTGTAAATTGGGCAGGGCAAAAGGACTTGAGGAAGGATTACACGGAAGTGAGGGTCCGAAAGGAGCCCCCCACCTCCCCTGTTCATTTCCAGACTTTGTGACGTTTGCTTGGTTGTGCCATTTCTTAGCTTTTTTGAGAAAAGGGGCGAATTTTCCACGGCCTCCTCCATCCCCTTACAGCCGCCCCTTCGCCACACCATGTTCCATCTGACCGGGATAGGTCCCAAATAAGATTTCACTTCAAATCTCAAAAAAGCCAAGTAGAAATCATTCTGTGGGAATTTACTGTGACTAAGAGAAACAGAAGTTCAACTCTTCTCAAGTGGTGGAGGGTCGGGGGGAGTCGCTAAGCCACAGGCACAGAAAGGCTCCCCTAGCTTAAGCGTGAGAGGTATAAGACCTTACACCCTGGTTACAGGGCAGTCATTTTGCCGGGCGTGTCAAAGTGACCTGTGGCTTAATTTGCATGGCAAAGGAGACCGAAACCCTCCTTACAGGGTGGTCCTTAAGCCAGGGGCCTTCCAATGGGCCAGAGCGAAAAGCGCTGTAAAGGAGAGACCTCCGTTCCCTCGGAAGTGGGTGGTCTCGTTGCCCAGCGAGTGCCAACAGCCCAAGAGGAGTTAGAAAGGGGAGACCTGCACCCTTCTGACAGGGAGAGGTCAACGGCCCGGGGCATTTTAAAGGCTAGGTCCTAAGGAGCTCAAACCCACAGAGACCTCAACCCTTTTTAAAGGGGGTTCGCTCCGCCTCAGCTATGGAAGGGACCCATAAAGCATTTTGGTTAGCAAGGAATGGACCGTGATCCTTGTTTACAGGGAGGTCCTTTTACCGGGCAGCTGAAGGGGGATTAAGCCTGTGAGGAGAAGTGTCGAACCCGATCCCTCGGTACAGGGGTGCGGTGTGTGCTGTGTGTGCGGTGTGTGCAGCCGTTGGCCGTGGCTTTTTCTTCCCTTTTCCTGCAGTTTCTTTGGTGCTTGTGTCGTCTTGTCCATTTTGTCCTTTGAGTTGCTAGAAAGAGAGAGGTGAAGCGGGTTAGCTGTGGCTCAGTAGAGAGCACGTGTACAAGGTAGATTCAGATGACATTGGCAAGGTACTCGGCCCTGCCGGAAATTACCCTAATGCCTACTTTTCGGCACCGATCTCTTTCAGAGCGCAGGAGAGCTTGCGGCAGAAGGCGGGTCCAGGTGGATGCAGAGGACGCGGGCTTTGACTTGGCTGAGTGCGTGAGTGAGGAGGGCACGGGACAGCTAGTAGGGCAAACCCTGAACCCTCTCAAGAGGCTGGTTTCTAGAACTATCTTCCAAATGGCAGTGTTACCTTGTGAAAGGCAGGGAAAGACCCACACCCTAGTTAGAGGGAGCTCACTTTGGACCTTGGCGTGAAGAGGGCCGATGCAGAGAGGAGAAAAGGGAAAGCGACCTGAACCCTGATTACAGGGCAGTCACCCTTTCTTTAATATAATACACCTCCGTTACACAATGAGGGTGGGGGAGTCCTGAATGTGAAAAGATCTGGAAATGAACAGGTAAGGGAGGGATCCTGCTGAGTGTCCCCTTTCCAATCAATCCTCAGTCCCTCAACGACACCCTTCCCGACTTACCTCCTAACCCACCAAGAAAATGACAACTTTGTGCCCCCTACCTTTACCAGAAAAGACCCCTTTTACTTGTGACGCAGTCCTGTTAGTAGGGTTAGGTGCACCCACGTGCCGGCTCTGAATACCACCGCATCTACCTACAACATCTCAACATGAACACATTTCAGAAAGGACCGCCACCTCAATCTCTTCCAACGTAGCCCGAGGAATCTCCTCTCTTTATCACCAAAGAGACACAAGGCCAGGAATTCGGACACAACTAACGGAGCTGTCCGAATCCCTACAGTTGACGCTCGTCAGTCCGACAGCGTTCTTTCTTGTGCACAAGAAAACAAAGGGTGAAAGTTGTGGTTGGTTGAGCGGTGTAAATTGGGCAGGGCAAAAGGACTTGAGGAAGGATTACACGGAAGTGAGGGTCCGAAAGGAGCCCCCCACCTCCCCTGTTCATTTCCAGACTTTGTGACGTTTGCTTGGCTGGGCCATTTCTTGGCTTTTTTGAGAAAAGGGGCGAATTTTCCACGGCCTCCGCCATCCCCTTACAGCCGCCCCTTCGCCACACCATGTTCCATCTGACCGGGATAGGTCCCAAATAAGATTTCACTTCAAATCTCAAAAAAGCCAAGTAGAAATCATTCTGTAGGAATTTACTGTGACTAAGAGAAACAGAAGTTCAACTCTTCTCAAGTGGTGGAGGGTCGGGGGGAGTCGCTAAGCCACAGGCACAGAAAGGCTCCCCTAGCTTAAGCGTGAGAGGTATAAGACCTTACACCCTGGTTACAGGGCAGTCATTTTGCCGGGCGTGTCAAAGTGACCTGTTAATTTGCATGGCAAAGGAGACCGAAACCCTCCTTACAGGGTGGTCCTTAAGCCAGGGGCCTTCCAATGGGCCAGAGCGAAAAGCGCTGTAAAGGAGAGACCTCCGTTCCCTCGGAAGTGGGTGGTCTCGTTGCCCAGCGAGTGCCAACGGCCCAAGAGGAGTTAGAAAGGGGAGACCTGCACCCTTCTGACAGGGAGAGGTCAACGGCCCGGGGCATTTTAAAGTCTAGGTCCTAAGGAGCTGAAACCCACAGAGACCTCAACCCGTTTTAAAGGGGGCTCGCTCCTCCTCAGCTATGGAAGGGACCCATAAAGCATTTTGGTTGGCAAGGAATGGACCGTGATCCTTGTTTACAGGGAGGTCCTTTTACCGGGCAGCTGAAGGGGGATTAAGCCTGTGAGGAGAAGTGTCGAACCCAATCCCTCGGTACAGGGGTGCGGTGTGTGCTGTGTGTGCAGCCGTTGGCCATGGCTTTTTCTTCCCTTTTCCTGCAGTTTCTTTGGTGCTTGTGTCGTCTTGTCCATTTTGTCCTTTGAGTTGCTAGAAAGAGGGAGGTGAAGCGGGTTAGCTGTGGCTCAGTAGAGAGCACGTGTACAAGGTAGATTCAGATGACATTGGCAAGGTACTAGGCCCTGCCGGAAATTACCCTAATGCCTACTTTTCGGCACCGATCTCTTTCAGAGCGCAGGAGAGCTTGCGGCAGAAGGCGGGTCCAGGTGGATGCAGAGGACGCGGGCTTTGACTTGGCTGAGTGCGTGAGTGAGGAGGGCACGGGACAGCTAGTAGGGCAAACCCTGAACCCTCTCAAGAGGCTGGTTTCTAGAACTATCTTCCAAATGGCAGTGTTACCTTGTGAAAGGCAGGGAAAGACCCACACCCTAGTTAGAGGGAGCTCACTTTGGACCTTGGCGTGAAGAGGGCCGATGCAGAGAGGAGAAAAGGGAAAGCGACCTGAACCCTGATTACAGGGCAGTCACCCTTTCTTTAATATAATACACCTCCGTTACACAATGAGGGTGGGGGGAGTCCTGAATGTGAAAAGATCTGGAAATGAACAGGTAAGGGAGGGATCCTGCTGAGTGTCCCCTTTCCAATCAATCCTCAGTCCCTCAGCGACACCCTTCCCGACTTACCTCCTACCCCACCAAGAAAATGACAACTTTGTGCCCCCTACCTTTACCAGAAAAGACCCCTTTTACTTGTGACGCGGTCCTGTTAGTAGGGTTAGGTGCACCCACGTGCCAGCTCTGAATACCACCGCATCTACCTACAACATCTCAACATGAACACATTTCAGAAAGGACCGCCACCTCAATCTCTTCCAACGTAGCCCGAGGAATCTCCTCTCTTTATCACCAAAGAGACACAAGGCCCGGAATTCGGACACAACAAATGGAGCTATCCGAATCCCTACAGTTAACGCTCGTCAGTCCGACAGCGTTCTTTCTTGTGCACAAGAAAACAAAGGGGAAAGTTGTGGTTGGTTGAGCGGTGTAAATTGGGCAGGGCAAAAGGACTTGAGGAAGGATTACACGGAAGTGAGGGTCCGAAAGGAGCCCCCCACCTCCCCTGTTCATTTCCAGACTTTGTGACGTTTGCTTGGTTGGGCCATTTCTTGGCTTTTTTGAGAAAAGGGGCGAATTTTCCACGGCCTCCGCCATCCCCTTACAGCCGCCCCTTCGCCACACCATGTTCCATCTGACCGGGATAGGTCCCAAATAAGATTTCACTTCAAATCTCAAAAAAGCCAAGTAGAAATCATTCTGTGGGAATTTACTGTGACTAAGAGAAACAGAAGTTCAACTCTTCTCAAGTGGTGGAGGGTCGGGGGGAGTCGCTAAGCCACAGGCACAGAAAGGCACCCCTAGCTTAAGCGTGAGAGGTATAAGACCTTACACGCTGGTTACAGGGCAGTCATTTTGCCGGGCGTGTCAAAGTGACCTGTGGCTTAATTTGCATGGCAAAGGCGACCGAAACCCTCCTTACAGGGTGGTCCTTAAGCCAGGGGCCTTCCAATGGGCCAGAGCGAAAAGCGCTGTAAAGGAGAGACCTCCGTTCCCTCGGAAGTGGGTGGTCTCGTTGCCCAGCGAGTGCCAACGGCCCAAGAGGAGTTAGAAAGGGGAGACCTGCACCCTTCTGACAGGGAGAGGTCAACGGCCCGGGGCATTTTAAAGGCTAGGTCCTAAGGAGCTGAAACTCACAGAGACCTCAACCCGTTTTAAAGGGGGCTCGCTCCTCCTCAGCTATGGAAGGGACCCATAAAGCATTTTGGTTGGCAAGGAATGGACCGTGATCCTTGTTTACAGGGAGGTCCTTTTACCGGGCAGCTGAAGGGGGATTAAGCCTGTGAGGAGAAGTGTCGAACCCGATCCCTCGGTACAGGGGTGCGGTGTGTGCTGTGTGTGCAGCCGTTGGCCGTGGCTTTTTCTTCCCTTTTCCTGCAGTTTCTTTGGTGCTTGTGTCGTCTTGTCCATTTTGTCCTTTGAGTTGCTAGAAAGAGAGAGGTGAAGCGGGTTAGCTGTGGCTCAGTAGAGAGCACGTGTACAAGGTAGATTCAGATGACATTGGCAAGGTACTCGGCCCTGCCGGAAATTACCCTAATTCCTACTTTTCGGCACCGATCTCTTTCAGAGCGCAGGAGAGCTTGCGGCAGAAGGCGGGTCCAGGTGGATGCAGAGGACGCGGGCTTTGACTTGGCTGAGTGCGTGAGTGAGGAGGGCACGGGACAGCTAGTAGGGCAAACCCTGAACCCTCTCAAGAGGCTGGTTTCTAGAACTATCTTCCAAATGGCAGTGTTACCTTGTGAAAGGCAGGGAAAGACCCACACCCTAGTTAGAGGGAGCTCACTTTGGACCTTGGCGTGAAGAGGGCCGATGCAGAGAGGAGAAAAGGGAAAGCGACCTGAACCCTGATTACAGGGCAGTCACCCTTTCTTTAATATAATACACCTCCGTTACACAATGAGGGTGGGGGAGTCCTGAATGTGAAAAGATCTGGAAATGAACAGGTAAGGGAGGGATCCTGCTGAGTGTCCCCTTTCCAATCAATCCTCCTTCCCTCAGCGACACCCTTCCCGACTTACCTCCTACCCCACCAAGAAAATGACAACTTTGTGCCCCCTACCTTTACCAGAAAAGACCCCTTTTACTTGTGACGTGGTCCTGTTAATAGGGTTAGGTGCACCCACCTGCCGGCTCTGATACCACCGCATCTACCTACAACATCTCAACATGAACACATTTCAGAAAGGACCGCCACCTCAGTCTCTTCCAACGTAGCCCGAGGAAACTCCTCTCTTTATCACCAAAGAGACACAAGGCCAGGAATTCGGACACAACAAACGGAGCTGTCCGAATCCCTACAGTTAACGCTCGTCAGTCCGACAGCGTTCTTTCTTGTGCACAAGAAAACAAAGGGGAAAGTTGTGGTTGGTTGAGCGGTGTAAATTGGGCAGGGCAAAAGGACTTGAGGAAGGATTACACGGAAGTGAGGGTCCGAAAGGAGCCCCCCACCTCCCCTGTTCATTTCCAGACTTTGTGACGTTTGCTTGGTTGTGCCATTTCTTAGCTTTTTTGAGAAAAGGGGCGAATTTTCCACGGCCTCCTCCATCCCCTTACAGCCGCCCCTTCGCCACACCATGTTCCATCTGACCGGGATAGGTCCCAAATAAGATTTCACTTCAAATCTCAAAAAAGCCAAGTAGAAATCATTCTGTGGGAATTTACTGTGACTAAGAGAAACAGAAGTTCAACTCTTCTCAAGTGGTGGAGGGTCGGGGGGAGTCGCTAAGCCACAGGCACAGAAAGGCTCCCCTAGCTTAAGCGTGAGAGGTATAAGACCTTACACCCTGGTTACAGGGCAGTCATTTTGCCGGGCGTGTCAAAGTGACCTGTGGCTTAATTTGCATGGCAAAGGAGACCGAAACCCTCCTTACAGGGTGGTCCTTAAGCCAGGGGC
Source organism: Chrysemys picta bellii (assembly GCF_011386835.1). NCBI lineage: Eukaryota > Metazoa > Chordata > Testudines > Emydidae > Chrysemys > Chrysemys picta. The sequence goes on along the minus strand of NW_027052797.1, from coordinate 69,055 downwards.
CTTCCAATGGGCCAGAGCGAAAAGCGCTGTAAAGGAGAGACCTCCGTTCCCTCGGAAGTGGGTGGTCTCGTTGCCCAGCGAGTGCCAACAGCCCAAGAGGAGTTAGAAAGGGGAGACCTGCACCCTTCTGACAGGGAGAGGTCAACGGCCCGGGGCATTTTAAAGGCTAGGTCCTAAGGAGCTCAAACCCACAGAGACCTCAACCCTTTTTAAAGGGGGTTCGCTCCGCCTCAGCTATGGAAGGGACCCATAAAGCATTTTGGTTAGCAAGGAATGGACCGTGATCCTTGTTTACAGGGAGGTCCTTTTACCGGGCAGCTGAAGGGGGATTAAGCCTGTGAGGAGAAGTGTCGAACCCGATCCCTCGGTACAGGGGTGCGGTGTGTGCTGTGTGTGCGGTGTGTGCAGCCGTTGGCCGTGGCTTTTTCTTCCCTTTTCCTGCAGTTTCTTTGGTGCTTGTGTCGTCTTGTCCATTTTGTCCTTTGAGTTGCTAGAAAGAGAGAGGTGAAGCGGGTTAGCTGTGGCTCAGTAGAGAGCACGTGTACAAGGTAGATTCAGATGACATTGGCAAGGTACTCGGCCCTGCCGGAAATTACCCTAATGCCTACTTTTCGGCACCGATCTCTTTCAGAGCGCAGGAGAGCTTGCGGCAGAAGGCGGGTCCAGGTGGATGCAGAGGACGCGGGCTTTGACTTGGCTGAGTGCGTGAGTGAGGAGGGCACGGGACAGCTAGTAGGGCAAACCCTGAACCCTCTCAAGAGGCTGGTTTCTAGAACTATCTTCCAAATGGCAGTGTTACCTTGTGAAAGGCAGGGAAAGACCCACACCCTAGTTAGAGGGAGCTCACTTTGGACCTTGGCGTGAAGAGGGCCGATGCAGAGAGGAGAAAAGGGAAAGCGACCTGAACCCTGATTACAGGGCAGTCACCCTTTCTTTAATATAATACACCTCCGTTACACAATGAGGGTGGGGGAGTCCTGAATGTGAAAAGATCTGGAAATGAACAGGTAAGGGAGGGATCCTGCTGAGTGTCCCCTTTCCAATCAATCCTCAGTCCCTCAACGACACCCTTCCCGACTTACCTCCTAACCCACCAAGAAAATGACAACTTTGTGCCCCCTACCTTTACCAGAAAAGACCCCTTTTACTTGTGACGCAGTCCTGTTAGTAGGGTTAGGTGCACCCACGTGCCGGCTCTGAATACCACCGCATCTACCTACAACATCTCAACATGAACACATTTCAGAAAGGACCGCCACCTCAATCTCTTCCAACGTAGCCCGAGGAATCTCCTCTCTTTATCACCAAAGAGACACAAGGCCAGGAATTCGGACACAACTAACGGAGCTGTCCGAATCCCTACAGTTGACGCTCGTCAGTCCGACAGTGTTCTTTCTTGTGCACAAGAAAACAAAGGGTGAAAGTTGTGGTTGGTTGAGCGGTGTAAATTGGGCAGGGCAAAAGGACTTGAGGAAGGATTACACGGAAGTGAGGGTCCGAAAGGAGCCCCCCACCTCCCCTGTTCATTTCCAGACTTTGTGACGTTTGCTTGGCTGGGCCATTTCTTGGCTTTTTTGAGAAAAGGGGCGAATTTTCCACGGCCTCCGCCATCCCTACAGCCGCCCCTTCGCCACACCATGTTCCATCTGACCGGGATAGGTCCCAAATAAGATTTCACTTCAAATCTCAAAAAAGCCAAGTAGAAATCATTCTGTAGGAATTTACTGTGACTAAGAGAAACAGAAGTTCAACTCTTCTCAAGTGGTGGAGGGTCGGGGGGAGTCGCTAAGCCACAGGCACAGAAAGGCTCCCCTAGCTTAAGCGTGAGAGGTATAAGACCTTACACCCTGGTTACAGGGCAGTCATTTTGCCGGGCGTGTCAAAGTGACCTGTTAATTTGCATGGCAAAGGAGACCGAAACCCTCCTTACAGGGTGGTCCTTAAGCCAGGGGCCTTCCAATGGGCCAGAGCGAAAAGCGCTGTAAAGGAGAGACCTCCGTTCCCTCGGAAGTGGGTGGTCTCGTTGCCCAGCGAGTGCCAACGGCCCAAGAGGAGTTAGAAAGGGGAGACCTGCACCCTTCTGACAGGGAGAGGTCAACGGCCCGGGGCATTTTAAAGTCTAGGTCCTAAGGAGCTGAAACCCACAGAGACCTCAACCCGTTTTAAAGGGGGCTCGCTCCTCCTCAGCTATGGAAGGGACCCATAAAGCATTTTGGTTGGCAAGGAATGGACCGTGATCCTTGTTTACAGGGAGGTCCTTTTACCGGGCAGCTGAAGGGGGATTAAGCCTGTGAGGAGAAGTGTCGAACCCAATCCCTCGGTACAGGGGTGCGGTGTGTGCTGTGTGTGCAGCCGTTGGCCATGGCTTTTTCTTCCCTTTTCCTGCAGTTTCTTTGGTGCTTGTGTCGTCTTGTCCATTTTGTCCTTTGAGTTGCTAGAAAGAGGGAGGTGAAGCGGGTTAGCTGTGGCTCAGTAGAGAGCACGTGTACAAGGTAGATTCAGATGACATTGGCAAGGTACTAGGCCCTGCCGGAAATTACCCTAATGCCTACTTTTCGGCACCGATCTCTTTCAGAGCGCAGGAGAGCTTGCGGCAGAAGGCGGGTCCAGGTGGATGCAGAGGACGCGGGCTTTGACTTGGCTGAGTGCGTGAGTGAGGAGGGCACGGGACAGCTAGTAGGGCAAACCCTGAACCCTCTCAAGAGGCTGGTTTCTAGAACTATCTTCCAAATGGCAGTGTTACCTTGTGAAAGGCAGGGAAAGACCCACACCCTAGTTAGAGGGAGCTCACTTTGGACCTTGGCGTGAAGAGGGCCGATGCAGAGAGGAGAAAAGGGAAAGCGACCTGAACCCTGATTACAGGGCAGTCACCCTTTCTTTAATATAATACACCTCCTTTACACAATGAGGGTGGGGGAGTCCTGAATGTGAAAAGATCTGGAAATGAACAGGTAAGGGAGGGATCCTGCTGAGTGTCCCCTTTCCAATCAATCCTCCGTCCCTCAGCGACACCCTTCCCGACTTACCTCCTACCCCACCAAGAAATGACAACTTTGTGCCCCCTACCTTTACCAGAAAAGACCCCTTTTACTTGTGACGCGGTCCTGTTAGTAGGGTTAGGTGCACCCACGTGCCGGCTCTGAATACCACCGCATCTACCTACAACATCTCAACATGAACACATTTCAGAAAGGACCGCCACCTCAATCTCTTCCAACGTAGCCCGAGGAATCTCCTCTCTTTATCACCAAAGAGACACAAGGCCAGGAATTCGGACACAACTAACGGAGCTGTCCGAATCCCTACAGTTGACGCTCGTCAGTCTGACAGCGTTCTTTCTTGTGCACAAGAAAACAAAGGGTGAAAGTTGTGGTTGGTTGAGCGGTGTAAATTGGGCAGGGCAAAAGGACTTGAGGAAGGATTACACGGAAGTGAGGGTCCGAAAGGAGCCCCCCACCTCCCCTGTTCATTTCCAGACTTTGTGATGTTTGCTTGTTTGGGCCATTGCTTGGCTTTTTTGAGAAAAGGGGCGAATTTTCCACGGCCTCCACCATCCCCTTACAGCCGCCCCTTCGCCACACCATGTTCCATCTGACCGGGATAGGTCCCAAATAAGATTTCACTTCAAATCTCAAAAAAGCCAAGTAGAAATCATTCTGTGGGAATTTACTGTGACTAAGAGAAACAGAAGTTCAACTCTTCTCAAGTGGTGGAGGGTCGGGGGGAGTCGCTAAGCCACAGGCACAGAAAGGCTCCCCTAGCTTAAGCGTGAGAGGTATAAGACCTTACACCCTGGTTACAGGGCAGTCATTTTGCCGGGCGTGTCAAAGTGACCTGTTAATTTGCATGGCAAAGGAGACCGAAACCCTCCTTACAGGGTGGTCCTTAAGCCAGGGGCCTTCCAATGGGCCAGAGCGAAAAGCGCTGTAAAGGAGAGACCTCCGTTCCCTCGGAAGTGGGTGGTCTCGTTGTCCAGCGAGTGCCAACGGACCAAGAGGAGTTAGAAAGGGGAGACCTGCACCCTTCTGACAGGGAGAGGTCAATGGCCCAAACGGCATTTTAAAGGCTAGGTCCTAAGGAGCTCAAACCCACAGAGACCTCAACCCGTTTTAAAGGGGGCTCGCTCCTCCTCAGCTATGGAAGGGACCCATAAAGCATTTTGGTTGGCAAGGAATGGACCGTGATCCTTGTTTACAGGGAGGTCCTTTTACCGGGCAGCTGAAGGGGGATTAAGCCTGTGAGGAGAAGTGTCGAACCCGATCCCTCGGTACAGGGGTGCGGTGTGTGCTGTGTGTGCGGTGTGTGCAGCCGTTGGCCGTGGCTTTTTCTTCCCTTTTCCTGCAGTTTCTTTGGTGCTTGTGTCGTCTTGTCCATTTTGTCCTTTGAGTTGCTAGAAAGAGGGAGGTGAAGCGGGTTAGCTGTGGCTCAGTAGAGAGCACGTGTACAAGGTAGATTCAGATGACATTGGCAAGGTACTAGGCCCTGCCGGAAATTACCCTAATGCCTACTTTTCGGCACCGATCTCTTTCAGAGCGCAGGAGAGCTTGCGGCAGAAGGCGGGTCCAGGTGGATGCAGAGGACGCGGGCTTTGACTTGGCTGAGTGCGTGAGTGAGGAGGGCACGGGACAGCTAGTAGGGCAAACCCTGAACCCTCTCAAGAGGCTGGTTTCTAGAACTATCTTCCAAATGGCAGTGTTACCTTGTGAAAGGCAGGGAAAGACCCACACCCTAGTTAGAGGGAGCTCACTTTGGACCTTGGCGTGAAGAGGGCCGATGCAGAGAGGAGAAAAGGGAAAGCGACCTGAACCCTGATTACAGGGCAGTCACCCTTTCTTTAATATAATACACCTCCTTTACACAATGAGGGTGGGGGAGTCCTGAATGTGAAAAGATCTGGAAATGAACAGGTAAGGGAGGGATCCTGCTGAGTGTCCCCTTTCCAATCAATCCTCCGTCCCTCAGCGACACCCTTCCCGACTTACCTCCTACCCCACCAAGAAATGACAACTTTGTGCCCCCTACCTTTACCAGAAAAGACCCCTTTTACTTGTGACGCGGTCCTGTTAGTAGGGTTAGGTGCACCCACGTGCCGGCTCTGAATACCACCGCATCTACCTACAACATCTCAACATGAACACATTTCAGAAAGGACCGCCACCTCAATCTCTTCCAACGTAGCCCGAGGAATCTCCTCTCTTTATCACCAAAGAGACACAAGGCCAGGAATTCGGACACAACTAACGGAGCTGTCCGAATCCCTACAGTTGACGCTCGTCAGTCTGACAGCGTTCTTTCTTGTGCACAAGAAAACAAAGGGTGAAAGTTGTGGTTGGTTGAGCGGTGTAAATTGGGCAGGGCAAAAGGACTTGAGGAAGGATTACACGGAAGTGAGGGTCCGAAAGGAGCCCCCCACCTCCCCTGTTCATTTCCAGACTTTGTGATGTTTGCTTGTTTGGGCCATTGCTTGGCTTTTTTGAGAAAAGGGGCGAATTTTCCACGGCCTCCACCATCCCCTTACAGCCGCCCCTTCGCCACACCATGTTCCATCTGACCGGGATAGGTCCCAAATAAGATTTCACTTCAAATCTCAAAAAAGCCAAGTAGAAATCATTCTGTGGGAATTTACTGTGACTAAGAGAAACAGAAGTTCAACTCTTCTCAAGTGGTGGAGGGTCGGGGGGAGTCGCTAAGCCACAGGCACAGAAAGGCTCCCCTAGCTTAAGCGTGAGAGGTATAAGACCTTACACCCTGGTTACAGGGCAGTCATTTTGCCGGGCGTGTCAAAGTGACCTGTTAATTTGCATGGCAAAGGAGACCGAAACCCTCCTTACAGGGTGGTCCTTAAGCCAGGGGCCTTCCAATGGGCCAGAGCGAAAAGCGCTGTAAAGGAGAGACCTCCGTTCCCTCGGAAGTGGGTGGTCTCGTTGTCCAGCGAGTGCCAACGGACCAAGAGGAGTTAGAAAGGGGAGACCTGCACCCTTCTGACAGGGAGAGGTCAATGGCCCAAACGGCATTTTAAAGGCTAGGTCCTAAGGAGCTCAAACCCACAGAGACCTCAACCCGTTTTAAAGGGGGCTCGCTCCTCCTCAGCTATGGAAGGGACCCATAAAGCATTTTGGTTGGCAAGGAATGGACCGTGATCCTTGTTTACAGGGAGGTCCTTTTACCGGGCAGCTGAAGGGGGATTAAGCCTGTGAGGAGAAGTGTCGAACCCGATCCCTCGGTACAGGGGTGCGGTGTGTGCTGTGTGTGCGGTGTGTGCAGCCGTTGGCCGTGGCTTTTTCTTCCCTTTTCCTGCAGTTTCTTTGGTGCTTGTGTCCTCTTGTCCATTTTGTCCTTTGAGTTGCTAGAAAGAGAGAGGTGAAGCGGGTTAGCTGTGGCTCAGTAGAGAGCACGTGTACAAGGTAGATTCAGATGACATTGGCAAGGTACTCGGCCCTGCCGGAAATTACCCTAATTCCTACTTTTCGGCACCGATCTCTTTCAGAGCGCAGGAGAGCTTGCGGCAGAAGGCGGGTCCAGGTGGATGCAGAGGACGCGGGCTTTGACTTGGCTGAGTGCGTGAGTGAGGAGGGCACGGGACAGCTAGTAGGGCAAACCCTGAACCCTCTCAAGAGGCTGGTTTCTAGAACTATCTTCCAAATGGCAGTGTTACCTTGTGAAAGGCAGGGAAAGACCCACACCCTAGTTAGAGGGAGCTCACTTTGGACCTTGGCGTGAAGAGGGCCGATGCAGAGAGGAGAAAAGGGAAAGTGACCTGAACCCTGATTACAGGGCAGTCACCCTTTCTTTAATATAATACACCTCCGTTACACAATGAGGGTGGGGGGAGTCCTGAATGTGAAAAGATCTGGAAATGAACAAGTAAGGGAGGGATCCTGCTGAGTGTCCCCTTTCCAATCAATCCTCCGTCCCTCAGCGACATCGTTCCCGACTTACCTCCTACCCCACCAAGAAAATGACAACTTTGTGCCCCCTACCTTTACCAGAAAAGACCCCTTTTACTTGTGACGCGGTCCTGTTAGTAGGGTTAGGTGCACCCACGTGCCGGCTCTGAATACCACCGCATGTACCTACAACATCTCAACATGAACATATTTCAGAAAGGACCGCCACCTCAGTCTCTTCCAACGTAGCCCGAGGAATCTCCTCTCTTTATCACCAAAGAGACACAAGGCCTGGAATTCAGACACAACTAACGGAGCTGTCCGAATCCCTACAGTTGACGCTCGTCAGTCCGACAGTGTTCTTTCTTGTGCACAAGAAAACAAAGGGGAAAGTTGTGGTTGGTTGAGCGGTGTAAATTGGGCAGGGCAAAAGGACTTGAGGAAGGATTACACGGAAGTGAGGGTCCGAAAGGAGCCCCCCACCTCCCCTGTTCATTTCCAGACTTTGTGACGTTTGCTTGGTTGGGCCATTTCTTGGCTTTTTTGAGAAAAGGGGCGAATTTTCCACGGCCTCCGCCATCCCCTTACAGCCGCCCCTTTGCCACACCATGTTCCATCTGACCGGGATAGGTCCCAAATAAGATTTCACTTCAAATCTCAAAAAAGCCAAGTAGAAATCATTCTGTGGGAATTTACTGTGACTAAGAGAAACAGAAGTTCAACTCTTCACAAGTGGTGGAGGGTTGGGGGGAGTCGCTAAGCCACAGGCACAGAAAGGCTCCCCTAGCTTAAGCGTGAGAGGTATAAGACCTTACACCCTGGTTACAGGGCAGTCATTTTGCCGGGCGTGTCAAAGTGACCTGTGGCTTAATTTGCATGGCAAAGGAGACCGAAACCCTCCTTACAGGGTGGTCCTTAAGCCAGGGGCCTTCAATGGGCCAGAGCGAAAAGCGCTGTAAAGGAGAGACCTCCGTTCCCTCGGAAGTGGGTGGTCTCGTTGCCCAGCGAGTGCCAACGGCCCAAGAGGAGTTAGAAAGGGGAGACCTGCACCCTTCTGACAGGGAGAGGTCAACGGCCCGGGGCATTTTAAAGGCTAGGTCCTAAGGAGCTCAAACCCACAGAGACCTCAACCCGTTTTAAAGGGGGCTCGCTCCTCCTCAGCTGTGGAAGGGACCCATAAAGCATTTTGGTTGGCAAGGAATGGACCGTGATCCTTGTTTACAGGGAGGTCCTTTTACCGGGCACCTGAAGGGGGATTAAGCCTGTGAGGAGAAGTGTCGAACCCGATCCCTCGGTACAGGGGTGCGGTGTGTGCTGTGTGTGCGGTGTGTGCAGCCGTTGGCCGTGGCTTTTTCTTCCCTTTTCCTGCAGTTTCTTTGGTGCTTGTGTCGTCTTGTCCATTTTGTCCTTTGAGTTGCTAGAAAGAGAGAGGTGAAGCGGGTTAGGTGTGGCTCAGTAGAGAGCACGTGTACAAGGTAGATTCAGATGACATTGGCAAGGTACTCGGCCCTGCCGGAAATTACCCTAATTCCTACTTTTCGGCACCGATCTCTTTCAGAGCGCAGGAGGGCTTGCGGCAGAAGGCGGGTCCAGGTGGATGCAGAGGACGCGGGCTTTGATTTGGCTGAGTGCGTGAGTGAGGAGGGCACGGGACAGCTAGTAGGACAAACCCTGAACCCTCTCATGAGGCTGGTTTCTAGAACTATCTTCCAAATGGCAGTGTTACCTTGTGAAAGGCAGAGAAAGACCCACACCCTAGTTAGAGGGAGCTCACTTTGGACCTTGGCGTGAAGAGGGCCGATGCAGAGAGGAGAAAAGGGAAAGCGACCTGAACCCTGATTACAGGGCAGTCACCCCCACCTCTCCTGTTCATTTCCAGACTTTGCGACGTTTGCTTGGTTGGGCCATTTCTTGGCTTTTTTGAGAAAAGGGGCGAATTTTCCACGGCCTCCGCCATCCCCTTACAGCCGCCCCTTCGCCACACCATGTTCCATCTGACCGGGATAGGTCCCAAGTAAGATTTCACTTCAAATCTCAAAAAAGCCAAGTAGAAATCATTCTGTGGGAATTTACTGTGACTAATAGAAACAGAACCTCAATCCTTCTGATGGGGTAGGGGGATGGGGAATCTCTCAGCCACAGGTTCTAAAAGATTCCCCTTGTTTAGGTGTGGCTCATTACACATCAGGATTACAAAGTAATCTCCCCGTATGGAAATTACCCTAATTCCTAGTTTTCAGCACGTGTGTGTTTCAGAAGTTAGGAGAGCTTTCACGAGAACTCAGCACCTTCTTCCTAGTCGGCACAAACTGCTTGAGGTTTCCTGCTTAGCGTCTTTTTCTTGGTAAGCTCAAGCCTGCACACACCTTTGCCCCCTAGGAGTATTTGTCTAGTGAGTGCAAGCTGCTTTAGGAGTTTCCTACCCAGTACTTTTTGTAATATCAATAGTGCAGTCTGTTCCCCTTTCCTTTCCATGTCTCTTCTCCAGTAAGGGTATCATCTACAGGGTTACCTCCTGCCCAGTCCTTGAGGTTGGCTTCCGTGGTTTTTGACCCATCGCCTTCTGCCCAATCAATAGGAGCTGCCTCAGTGATTTTTCTGCCCAACACCTCCTGCCCTGTCAGCAAAACCCACCTCTGGGCTTTCTCTCCCAACACCTCCTACCCACTCAACACGAGCCACCTCAGTGATTTTCCCACTCCTGCCCAGTCAGTGCCAGCCCCTGAAAGATTTTCCCATCCAGCGCTTTCCCTCCCAACTCCTCCTACCCAGTCAGCGCCAACCCCCTCAGTGACTTTTCCCGCCCTGCGCCTCCTACCCTGTCAGCACGAGCTGCCTCAGTGATTTTCCTGCACAGCACCTCCTGCCCAATCAGCAAAACCCACCTCAGGGCTTTCCCGCCCAGCGCTTCCTACCTAGTCAGCACCAGCCCCCTCAGTGATTTTCTAGCCCAACACCTCCCACCCAGTCAGCGAAACCCACCTCTGGGCTTTCCCTCCCAACACCTCCTACCCAGTCAGCGCCAATCCCCTCAGTGATTTTCTAGCCCAACACCTCCCACCCAGTCAGCGAAACCCACCTCTGGGCTTTCCCTCCTACCCTGTCAGCGCCAATCCCCTCAGTGACTTTTCCCGCCCTGCGCCTCCTACCCTGTCAGCACGAGCTGCCTCAGTGATTTCCCCGCCCACCACCTCCTGTCCAATCAGCAAAACCCACCTCTGGCATTTCCCTCCCAACACCTCCTACCCAGTCAGCGCCAATCCCCTCAGTGACTTTTCCCGCCCTGTGCCTCATACCCTGTCAGCGCGAGCTGCCTCAGTGATTTTCCTGCCCAGCACCTTCTGCCCAATCAGCAAAACCCACCTCAGGGCTTTCCCGCCCAGCGCTTCCTACCTAGTCAGCACCAGCCCCCTCAGTGATTTTCTAGCCCAACACCTCCCACCCAGTCAGCGAAACCCACCTCTGGGCTTTCCCTCCTACCCTGTCAGCGCCAATCCCCTCAGTGACTTTTCCCGCCCTGCGCCTCCTACCCTGTCAGCACGAGCTGCCTCAGTGATTTCCCCGCCCACCACCTCCTGTCCAATCAGCAAAACCCACCTCTGGCATTTCCCTCCCAACACCTCCTACCCAGTCAGCGCCAATCCCCTCAGTGACTTTTCCCGCCCTGTGCCTCATACCCTGTCAGCGCGAGCTGCCTCAGTGATTTCCCTGCCCAGCACCTTCTGCCCAATCAGCAAAACCCACCTCAGGGCTTTCCCGCCCAGCGCTTCCTACCTAGTCAGCACCAGCCCCCTCAGTGATTTTCTAGCCCAACACCTCCCACCCAGTCAGCGAAACCCACCTCTGGGCTTTCCCTCCTACCCTGTCAGCGCCAATCCCCTCAGTGACTTTTCCCGCCCTGCGCCTCCTACCCTGTCAGCACGAGCTGCCTCAGTGATTTCCCCGCCCACCACCTCCTGTCCAATCAGCAAAACCCACCTCTGGCATTTCCCTCCCAACACATCCTGCTCCGTCAGCACCAGCCCCCTTAGTGATTTTTCCGCCCAACACCTCTTTTATCTGTTTACAATGCAAATATTTGTAATCAAAAGTAATATAAAGTGAGTACTGTACACTTTGCATTCTGTGTTGTAACTGAAATCAATATATTTGGAAATGTAGCTCAGCTCTGAATGTTAGGGCCTAGATGACTGAGGGGCAGGAAGCCAGGCAGTGCAGTTTCCTACATTAGTGTACATTAAAGTGCTGTTGTAGGAGACATTTCTAGTCTAAAAACATGGGCAGGAGCGGATTTTGGCTAAGGAATGTCAGCGGAGAAAGGCTGTACCTGGAGGATTGAGCCGGGGGGGGGGGGGGGTGAATCCACCGGGTCTGATCCTGCTGCCATTGAAAGCAATTGGAGCTTTGCTGCTGAGTCCAGCTGGAGCAGGAATGGGCCCAAAGTTCAGGGCTGCCCGGGGGAGGGGAGGGGGGGCAAGTGGGGCAATTTGCCCCAGGTCCCGCAGGGGCCCCCATGAGAGTTTTTCGGGGCCCCTGGAGCGGGGTCCTTCACTCGGGGCCCCCGAAGCTTCTTCCACTCCGGGACCCGCCGCCGAAGTGCCCTGAAGACTCGCGGCGGGGGGTCCTTCCGCCCCGGGACCTGACGCCGAAGTGCTGGGTCTTCGGCGGCAGGGACCCTCCGCCGCCGAATACCCCAGGCCCCCTGAATCCTCTGAGCAGCCCTGCCAAAGTTAGCTGCTTTACCCGGGCCTGGCTCTTGTGTATGGATATGATCCTCACTGCCATACTGAGAGCCATGGAATGCAGGAGGGGATGGCTCTGGGGACTGGACCACCTGGTGTGAACTCTCCAGGACTCTTTGGTAAATGACAGCATGGGCCCAGCCCTTCACTTTATGACGGCCTCTAAGCTCCGTGTTGTAGCTATTTCCAGTGAGCCTGCTATTGGCTTCAGATAGCTGGAGAAGCTGAGCTCCATAAACCGTACAGTATTCTGTGTGGGGCTTCCAGGTAAGTCCTTAGAGTAGCAGGACCTGCCAGAGATGTTTTTTTCTGCAAGAGGATGGGGTTTTCCTTGGAAGTCCTTAGCGAAATATCCCTTCCCCCAGCCTTCCCTGTTCTACAATCTGCTACTTAGCCGGTCAGCTGTCACCCTGACCCCCAGATGTGGCTGCATTTCAGCGCTGCTCTTTGCGTACGGTTGGAACACATTTGGGGATAAAAGGTGCTATAAAAATACAGAAGGAGTTGCAACTCTGGGCCCAGTGGGTGACCTTGGCAGTGCAGTTGCCAGCGTTGTATTGATCAAAAACCGGACTTTTGTTGCTGTTTTTGCATAGTCAGTTTTGCAATTGATACGTCTGTATTTTCAGCTCAGTGGGCAATCGGTTTACTGGCTGATGTGGTGCCAAGTTTCTCCATACATCTTTAGACCACTGCAGGCTGCAATCTGTCAGGGGCTTTTTGGACAAGCATATGCTTTTCTACTTATTACGCTGATCTAGTGCTCTTTAATCCAGTCATCTAACTCCAAGGAGCTGACAAAGTCAGCCCTGCTCAGCCTGATGACCAGTCCTCCTTCCCCGCGAAGGAGGAGGACCCAGCTAGGCTAGATTGCACCAGGGCAGAGGCAATGCGTTGTCTGCCCTGCAAGAGACCCCCATTCTGCAGCACATTCAGGCAGTGGCAGAGCAGGGTGCGAGTTTAGGGGGCACAAATGAGAACAGGGCAGGTAAAAGAGGAATTAACCCTTTACAGGGTAAAGAGGGATTTTATGCTACCCTTAGTTGTATGTTTATGACAGGGACATAGGCAGACAACAGGGAGAAGCGCCGGACCACTGAACGTTGACTTCTTTGATGGGGTCAACAAGGACGTGGACCGAGAGGATCCAGTGGCTATAGTGTACTATGATTTTCAGAAAGCCTTTGACAAGGTCCCTCACCAAAGGCTCTTACGCAAAGTAAGCTGTCATGGGATAAGAGGGAAGGTGCTCTTATGGATTGGTAACTGGTTAAAAGATAGGGTAGAAAATATCATGTTGCCTCTATATAAATCCATGGTAAGCCCACATCTTGAATACTGTGTGCAGATGTGGTCACCCCATCTCAAAAAAAGATATATTGGAATTGGAAAAGATTCAGAAAAGGGCAACAAAAATGATTAGGGGTATGGAACGGCTTCCGTATGAGGAGAGATTAATAAGACTGGGACTTTTCAGCATGGAAAAGAGACGGCTAAGGGGAGATATGATTGAGGTCTATAAAATCATGACTGGTGTAGAGAAAGTAGATAAGGAAGTGTTGTTTACTACTTCTCATAATACAAGAACTAGGGGTCACCAAATGAAATTAATAGGCAGCAGGTTTAAAACAAATAAAAACAAGTATTTCTTCACACAATGCACAGTCAACCTGCGGAACTCCTTGCCAGAGGATGTTGTGAAGGCCAAGACTATAACAGGGTTCAAAAACGAACTAGATAAGTTCACGGTGGATAAATGCATCAATGGCTATTAACCAGGAGGGGCAGGGATGATGTCCCTAGCCTCTGTTTGCCAGAAGCTGGGAATGGGCGACAGGGGATGGATCACTTGATGATTCCCTGTTCTGTTTATTACCTCTGGGGCACCTGGCACTGGCCACTGTGGGAAGACAGGATACTGGGCTAGATGGACTTTGGGTCTGACCCGGTAGGGCCATTTTTACATTCTTATGACTTTTATTGGAAGTCCTCAGGAGCAGCTGCTGCTGCCCTGCTCCCATACAAACTGCGCTTTGTGCTCCCAGCCCATCAGAGCGCACGGTAAGGGGAACACCTGTGAGAGCAGCGCCCCCAGCCCCTGCAGCTGTGCTGTTAACTGAACTACAGGGTTGTTTGGGTGCATCATGGGGCTGGAGAAGCAGGTGTTGCTATTCCCGGGTTGTTCAGAGGAGATACAAAGACAGGGATTTGGGGCTGTCTCTTACGTGGGACATGAGCCAGGAGTTGTTAATGTTAGAGATGGCATAGACTAGAGCAGGGGCAGGGCCTGTCTCTTTATTCCCTTTGCGTACAGCGCCTAGCACAATGGGGTCATGGGCCATTTGCTACGATAATTCAGATAATAAATCAGTGTTCTGCATTGCAAGGCCCGCGAGCCAGTGGCGGCTCCCATCGAGCCTAAGTGCGCTAAATTCCCTCTAAGCTGCGCGGCCGCGCAGCTGGCTATAACTAGCCGTACAGCAGCTCTAAAGGGCCATACGGCAGGGACCTGAAGAGGAGAGAGGTAGGGGGTGGGCGGGAACTGGGGAGGGGAGCAAGTTGGGGCTTGCAGGGCTGCTGTGGGCCTCTCCCCAGGCCCGGAGCTCCCTGCTGCTGGCAAGTGGGAGAGCGGGCCCTTCTCCGGAGCCCCATGCTCCCTCCCTGTCGGCCCTCCTGCTGGGGGGAGTCCTCCGGCACCAGCCCTAGGGCAGCCTGCCTGCACCCCAAACTGCTCATGCCTGGCCCCACCCTAGAGCCTGAACCCCCAGTCAGAACTCTCCCCCCACCCCCCGCATCCCAAGCCTCTGCCTCAGCTCTGAGCCCTCTCCTGAACCCCGCATCCCAACCCTCTCCTCCAGCCTTAAGCCCCCTCCACACCCCAAGCCCCTCATCCACACCTCCACCCCAGACCCCTGATGAAGGAAATGCTTTGTGCATTACCCCGCGTAGCCACACGGTGTCACTGTTGCTCCGTGCAGAAAATGCTCTGTGCATTTCCCCGTGTAGCCACCCAGTGTCACTGTTGCTCCTTAAGGAAATGCTCTGTGCATTACCCTGCATGGCCACACAGTGTCACTGTTGCTCCCTGAAGGAAATGCTCTGTGCATTACCCCGTGTGGCCACACGGTGTCACTGTTGCTCCATGATGGAAATGCTCTGTGCATTACCTCGCATGGCCACACAGTGTCACTGTTGCTCCTTAAGGAAATGCTCTCTGCATTACCCTGCGTGGCCACACAGTGTCACTGTTGCTCCATGTAGAAAATGCTCTGTGCATTACCCCGCGTGGCAACCTAATGTTACTGTTGGTCCATGAAGGAAATGATCTCTGCATTACCTCGGGTGGCCACACAGTGTCACTGTTCCTCCTTAAAAACAACAAGGAGTCTGGTGTCACCTTAAAGACTAACAGATTTATTGGGGCATAAGCTTTCGTGGGTAAAAACCTCACTTCTTCAGATGCATAGAGTGAAAGTTACAGATGCAGGCATTATATACTGACACATGGAGAGCAGGGATTTACTTTGCAAGTGGAGAACCAGTGTTGGCAGGGCCAATTCAATCAGGGTGGATGTAGTCCACTCCCAATAACAGATGAGGAGTGTCAATTCCAGGAGAGGTAAAGCTGCTTCTATAATGAGCCAGCCACTCCCAGTCCCTATTCAAGCCCCGATTAATGGTGTTAAATTTGCAAATGAATTTTAGTTCTGCTGTTTCTCTTTGAAGTCTGTTTCTGAAGTTTTTTTGTTCAATGATAGTGACCTTTAAATCTGTAATAGAATGACCAGGGAGATTGAAGTGTTCACTTACTGGCTTATGTATGTTACCATTCCTGATGTCCGATTTGTGTCCATTTATTCTTTTGCGGAGGGACTGTCCGGTTTGGCCAATGTACATGGCAGAGGGGCATTGCTGGCACATGATGGCATATATAACATTAGTGGATGTGCGGGTGAATGAGCCCTTGATGGTGTGTCTGATGTGGTTGGGTCCTCTGATGGTGTCGCCAGAGTAGATACGGGGACAGAGTAGGCAACGAGGTTTGCTACAGGGATTGGTTCCTGGGTTGGTGTTTCTGTGGTGTGGTGTGTAGTTGCTGGTGAGTATTTGCTTCAGGTTGGGGGGTTGTCTGTAAGCGAGGACTGGCCTGCCTCCCAAGGTCTGTGAGAGTGAGGGATCATTTTCCAGGATAGGTTGTAGATCGTGGATAATGCGCTGGAGAGGTTTTAGCTGAGGGCTGTATGTGATGGCCAGTGGTGTTCTGTTATTGTCCTTGTTGGGCCTGTCCTGTAGTAGGTGATTTCTGGGTACTCGTCTTGCTCTGTCAATCTGTTTCCTCACTTCCCCAGGTGGGTATTGTAGTTTTACGAATGCTTGATAAAGATCTTGTAGGTGTTTGTCTCTGTCTGAGGGGTTGGAGCAAATTCGGTTGTATCTCAGGGCTTGGCTGTAGACAATGGATCATGTGATGTGTCTTGGATGGAAGCTGAAGGCATGTAGGTACGTATAGCGGTCAGTAGGTTGGCGGTCAGTATAGGGTGGTGTTTATGTGACCATCACTTATTTGCACTGTAGTGTCCAGGAAGTGGATCTCTTGTGTGGACTGGTCCAGGCTGAGGTTGATGGTGGGGTGGAAATTGTTGAAGTCCAGGTGGAATTCTTCAAGGGCCTCCTTTCCGTGGGTCCATATGATGAAGATGTCATCAATGTAGCGCAAGTAGAGGAGGGGCACTAGGGGACGAGAGCTGAGGAAGCGTTGTTCTAAGTCAGCCATAAAAATGTTGGCATACTGTGGGGCCATGCGGGTACCCATAGCAGTGCCACTGACTTGAAGGTATAAGTTGTCCCCAAATCTGAAGTGGTTGTGGGTGAGGACAGAGTCACAAAGCTCAGCCACCAGGCGTGCTGTGGCCTCATCAGGGATACTGTTCCTGACAGCTTGTAGTCCATCCTCATGTGGAATATTGGTGTAAAGTGCTTCTACATCCATGGTGGCCAGGATGGTGTTTTCAGGAAGAACACCAATGCATTGTAGTTTCCTCAGGAAGTCGGTGGTGTCTCGAAGATAACTGGGAGTGCTGGTAGCGTAGGGTCTGAGGAGAGAGTCCAAATAGCCAGATAATCCTGCTGTAAGAGTGCCAATGCCTAAGATGATGGAGCATCCAGGGTTTCCGGGTTTATGGATGTTGGGTAGCAGATAGAATACCCCTAGTCGGGGTTCTGGGGTTTTGGACCCAACCACATCAGCCACACCATCAAGGGCTCATTCACCCGCACATCCACTAATGTTATATATGCCATCATGTGCCAGCAATGCCCCTCTGCCATGTACATTGGCCAAACCGGACAGTCCCTCCGCAAAAGAATAAATGGACACAAATCGGACATCAGGAATGGTAACATACATAAGCCAGTAAGTGAACACTTCAGTCTCCCTGGTCATTCTATTACAGATTTAAAAGTCACTATCATTGAACAAAAAAACTTCAGAAACAGACTTCAAAGAGAAACAGCAGAACTAAAATTCATTTGCAAATTTAACACCATTAATCTGGGCTTGAATAGGGACTGGAGTGGCTGGCTCATTACAGAAACAACTTTTCCTCTCCTGGAATTGACACCTCCTCATCTGTTATTGGGAGTGGACTACATCCACCCTGATTGAATTGGCCCTGTCAACACTGGTTCTCCACTTGCGAAGTAACTCCCTGCTCTTCATGTGTCAGTATATAATGCCTGCATCTGTAACTTTCACTCTATGCATCTGAAGAAGTGAGGTTTTTACCCACGAAAGCTTATGCCCCAATAAATCTGTTAGTCTTTAAGGTGCCACCAGACTCCTTTTTATTTTTGTAGATACAGACTAACACGGCTACCCCCTGATACTTGTTCCTCCTTAAGGAAATGCTCGTGCATTACCCCACATGGCCACACACTGTCACTGTTGTTCCATGAAGGAAATGCTCTGTTCATTACCTCACGTGGCCACACAGTGTCACTGTTGTTCCATGAAGGAAATGCCCTGTGCATTACCTCGCGTGGCCACACAGAGTCACTGTTGCTCCATGCAGGAAATGCTCTGTGCATTACCTCGCGTGGCCACACAGTGTCACTGTTGTTCCATGAAGGAAATGCTCTGTGCATTACCCTGCATGGCCACACAGTGTCACTCTTGCTCCATGAAGGAAATGCTCTGTGCTTTAGCTCGCGTGGCCAGACAGTGTCACTGTTGCTCCATGTAGAAAATGGTTTGTGCATTACCCCACGTGGCCACCCACTGTCACTGTTATTTCTTAAGGAAATGGTCACTGCATTACCCCACGTGGCCACACAGTGTCACTGTTGCTCCATGAAGGAAATGCCCTGTGCAGTACCTCACATGGCCACACAGTGTCACTGTTGTTCGCTGCAGAAAATGCTCTGGGCATTACCTCGCATGACCACATGGTGTCACTGTTGCTCCTTGAAGGAAATGCTCTCTGCATTATCTTCGATGGCCACACGGTGTCACTGTTGCTCCATGAAGGAAATGCTTTGTGCATTACCTTCGGTGGCCACACAGTGTCACTGTTGCTCCTTGAGGAAATGCTCTGTGCATTACCCCGCGTGGTCACTCGGTGTCACTGTTGCTCCATGTAGAAAATGCTCTGTGCATTACCCCGCGTGGCCACACAGTGTCACTGTTGCTCCATGTAGAAAATGCTCTGTGCATTACCACACGTGGCCACACAGTGTCACTGTTTCTCCTTAAGGAAATGCTCGTGCATTACCCCACGTGGCCACACAGTGTCACTGTTGCTCCATGAAGGAAATGCTCGTGCATTACCCCACGTGGCCACACAGTGTCACTGTTGCTCCATGAAGGAAATGCTCTGTGCATTACCTTGGGTGGCCACACGGTGTCACTGTTGCTCCATTCAGGAAATGCTCTGTTCATTACCTCGCGTGGCCACACAGTGTCACTGTTGTTCCATGAAGGAAATGCTCTGTGCATTACCCCGTGTGGCCACACAGTGTCACTGTTGTTCCATGAAGGAAATGCTCTGTGCATTACCCCGTGTGGCCACACAGTGTCACTGTTGCTCCATGAAGGAAATGCCCTGTGCAGTACCTCACAGGGCCACACAGTGTCACTGTTGTTCGCTGCAGAAAATGCTCTGTGCATTACCTCGCGTGGCTACATGGTGTCACTGTTGCTCCATGAAGGAAATGCTCTGTGCATTACCTTCGGTGGCCACATAGTGTCAGTGTTGCTCCATGAAGGAAATGCTGTGTGCATTACCCCATGTGGCCACACAGTGTCACTGTTGCTCCATGAGGGAAATGCCCTGTGCAGTACCTCACATGGCCACACAGTGTCACTGTTGTTTGCTGCAGAAAATGCTCTGGGCATTACCTCGCATGACCACATGGTGTCACTGTCGCTCCATGAAGGAAATGCTGTGTGCATTACCCCGCATAGCCATATGGTGTCACTGTTGCTCCTTAAGGAAATGCTCGTGCATTACCCCGCGTGGCCACAAAGTGTCACTGTTGCTCCATGCAGTCGATGCATGCGGGCAGTGGACCCCATGCGTCCCCCGGCTCCTTCCTCGCTGCGCTCAGGCTTTGCGGCTCCCGGGAGTGTGAGCTGCCACCATTGCTGCCACTCCAAGAGCAGGCTCCGGGCTCCGCGCCCCGGCAGTGGCTCACATGCCCGGGAGCCGGAGACCCCGAGCACAGCGAGGGGGGAGCTGGGGTGCGCACGGGGGCCTCTGCCCGCATGCATCTGCTGCAGCTGCAGGCGCCCCCGGGGGGACTCCTTTCCGCAACCTGGGCAGGAGGGGCAAGGGGCACGGCTGCTCCCCGCTAGCGGCGCTGCCACCTTTGCAGGGCTCCTCCCCCCCGCGCCGCACCGGCTCCTCCATGGTGGGGGCTCGCTGCCCCCACAAGCCGACGTTCTGGCTCTCTGGTGTCTCCGGAAGGCGGTTCCTCCCTGCCAAGCCAGGGCACCGCTTTTTGGCTCCCCCTAGGGCCATCCTTAGGATTTATGGGGCCCTATGCATTATTATTAAACTGGTGCCCCTATGCCTGACGGCAGCCTGAGCTTGCAGCCCGGCGGGGGCGGAGGCACAAAGCAGAAAGAATAACAAGATGCCCGTCCCGCCTCACGGTGGCTTAGAGTCACAGTTCCCCACGGAGATCCCTGTATCTTCTCCCTCACGTGAAATGGACATGCAGAAGGTACCTAATTAAAAGCACTAAACTTGGGAATAAAAAATGTCAGTCACAGGTTTTTTGATATGCCCTGAAGTTTGTCAGACATTTATTTGCAAAAACTTTGTAGTACGGGTGAGTAAGCTGTCTTTCTGAATACAACATTAAATATTATGGAATACATGATGCAGCTCTTTTCTGTTTTACATTTTCTTAATCAGTATTTCTAAGCTGATTTTATATTTTAAATGTACTCTAAACCTTCATAAAGTTATCATTCCAGATTACTACATATTTAACTCACTGAAACAGAAAATATTTTCAGTTTATCAGTTACAGAGGTTTAGTTTGTTCATAACAATGTTCATTGCTTTTAGAAAAAGGGAACACTAATTTACTGTGTGTGATCTCCATAACAATACACGTTTATGAAATTTCACCAACTTTAAAAAATATGTTTCCAAAGATTGTAGGCACAACAAAGGATTTTATATCTTACTAAGGTACTGATTTTGCTTAAAACTAGTTCATCAAAAGATAGTCAGAAGTAAAGAAGGGGAAACTCTTCGTCCAGCTATCTGGAAGCAAAGGTCTGTTGTCCGTTTAAGGGCTCTCTTCAGTGGGGGTTGGGGGAGAGGGGTGAAGGGAGAAATGGATGAGCAGAAAGGACTGGAAGACTTTGGAAGTAAGTTTTTTTACTATAGTAATTAACATGTGTATTTTAGATAAGGGAGGTCTTTTGAAGGATTTATTTAAAAAATCATATGTCTGAAGATCCAAGCATTTAAGGCTAAAGATGATTGTGCATCTAAAAATCTATGCAAGGATTTTTTAGAGATGTGATTTTATAATCTTCACCAACTCACTAATGAAATATTTTGAAAGCAAATTTCAAACTAAGATCCTGTAGACTGACATGTCCTGAGTAAATATGACCGTCATGCACAACTGTTTTTGTCAGTACATTCAGAAACTGACAGTATATACCTGGTTTCAGAAGAAGTGGGCTGTAGTCCACGAAAGCTTATGGTCTAATAAATTTGTTAGTCTCTAAGGCCTTGGCTACACTGGCAATTCACAGCGCTGCACTTGCTGCGATCAGGGGTGTGAAAAAACACACACACCCCCGAGCGCAGCAAGTGCAGTGCTGTAAAGCGCCAGTGTAATCAGTGCCTGCAGCGCTGCACGCTCGCTCGCAGCGCTGCAAGCTATTCCCCTCGGAGAGGTGGAGTACTTGCAGCGCTGCGAGAGAGCTCTCCCAGCGCTGGCGGCGCGACTACACTCGTGCTTCACAGCGCTGCCGCTGCAGCGCTGTGAATCCGCGAGTGTAGCCAAGGCCTCAGGTGCCACCCACCTGTTTATGCTCTCTGTATGTGTGTATATATATCTCCTCAATATATGTTCCATTCTATATGCATCCGAAGAAGTGGGCTGTAGTCCACGAAAGCTTATGCTCTAATAAATTTGTTAGTCTCTAAGGTGCCACAAGTACTCCTGTTCTTCTTTTTGCGGATACAGACTAACTCGGCTGCTACTCTGAAACAAGTACTCCTGTTCTTTTTGAATATATACCTGGGGGTTGGCAAATGCCTGTTAAGTGGCTTCATTACCCCTTGAATGGCTCTTTAACAATTTCAGTGTTGTGCTGATAGGTCTGGCAGGCTGGAGGCTTTTTCTCTTTTAACTACTAGATCCCCTTCCCAGGAAGACTCCGAGCCTGCAGGAAGGGTCAGAACAGGGATAGGAAATCCAGAAGGGTGGACACTGAGACCCAGTGGGAGCCCCTAACCACTTGGCACCCTAGGCGGCTAGTTCGCCTAGTGGTTGCACCAGTCCTGCATACCACTAAGCCACTGATGCCTATTGAACTTATCCATAGAGCAGCCCCATGGACTCTCTCTCTCCTCTCCTCTCATTGTGCCGTCTCCCTTCATAGGACAAGGGCAGGTGTGGTAGGTGTGCATCCCCACAGGCTAGGTCTCGGGAGTCATGAAGAAGTAGGAGGGGACGAAAATCATGCAGGGCAGTGGGTGCGAGAATGGAGCGGTGACTGTCGGTGTTAACTCGGTCTCTGTTCATTGAGGGGGGCAGATGTAGATATGATGGAAAAGGGAGGCAGGGATGAGGGCAAGAGCTCTGTGTAATGACGGCTCATGCTTGGCTTTTGCAGCTGCTCTTACAGAGAAATTGTTGTTCAGGAGCCCTAGGCAGAGGAGAAGCTGGCAGAAGTGGATCTGAGCAGCTTGGACATCCTTCTAAGCAGATATGAACAGTCCTCAGCTTTCTGCCTCCCTCATAACTACACTTCAGAACTTTTAGCGGCACGGCTGAAGCCTAAGATAAATGCATGGTAGTAGCTGAGTACACACGGCTGCTTCTCTTTAGGTGAGGCTTGGTTTCTCATAAAAGTTTTCCTCCTTGTTCTGGGTGTGGGAGGAGAATTTCCCTATTTTGGGATTAGCTGTGGGATTACGACCAGGGGACGAGACAATAGTCTCTTCTGCACAGTGACTCTCTTGGGTGCAGGTGCAACGGGCTGCTTAACATTAGAACGTAAGAATGGCAATACTGGGTCAGACCAAAGGTCCATCTAGCCCAGTATCCTGTCTTCCAACTGGCTAATACCAGGTGCTTCAGAGGGAATGAATAGAACAGGTAATCGTGAAGTGATCCATCCTGTGTCGCCCATTCCCAGCTTCTGGCAAACAGAGGATAAGGACACCATCCCTGCCCATGCTGACTAATAGCCATCGATGGACCTATTCTCCATGAATTGACCTAGTCCTTTTTTGAACCCTATTATAGTCTTGACTTTCACAGCATTCTCTGGCCAGCAATTCCAGAGGTTGAGTGTGCGTTGTGTGCTTTTTAATTGTATCTATAAAGGTGTAATGGGACAGGGAGAAGAAGAACATACACCGATGATAACTTTTGTTTTTCCCTCTTGTATTCTGCTTAGTAGGAAGGAGAAAGAAGTCAAGGGTAAGAGCCCACCCCCGGTGTGAGATGGAAGGCACGCAAGAGCCATGAGACAGTGAGCATTGTTGATGCCAGGCTATGGCAATGCCATCTAGCTGGAAACGGAGCAGCCGTCACTGTCAGTGAGCTAAGTGTCTGGTTTGGTGAGGAGTCTGGTCACGGCCCACATGGCTCCAGGCAGGGATGCGCCGTTAGCTTGGTCTGTACAAAATCAGTACCTTAGTACTGGGCTAGCTTGATTATCACTTCAAAAGTTTTTTTCTCTTAATTAATTGGCCTCTCAGAGGTGGTAAGACAACTCCCACCTGTTTATGCTCTCTGTATGTGTGTATATATATCTCCTCAATATATGTTCCATTCTATATGCATCCGAAGAAGTGGGCTATAGTCCACGAAAGCTTATGCTCTAATAAATTTGTTAGTCTCTAAGGTGCCACAAGTCCTCCTGTTCTTCTTTTTGCGGATACAGACTAACACGGCTGCTACTCTGAAACCTTTCATTATGCAAGGCACTGCATTTAGCCGTATGGAGTGGAAATCCATCAACCTCATGAAAAAACTCGTACAGATACAGACAGACATCATCTTCCTTTCCAAATGCAAGCAGATGGACATCATACCAAAAGGACTAAAGGTAAAAAATCCATTACAATCTACATATCACACAGACTATGCTGAGAGACTGTGTCACACACTCTCAAAGAAACTGCGAAATCACCTGATCAGCATCCTATACAGCAAACAGGGAAAGATTAAGAATGAGCTCTCAGAACTGGATACTCTCATAAGAAACCAACCTTCCACACAAACTTCCTCATGGATAGACTTTACAAAAACTAGACAAGCCATTTACAAGACAAACTTTGCCTCTCTACAAAGGAAAAAGGACACTAAACTATCTAAACTGCTACATGCCACAAGCAGCCACAACAGTAGTTCCCTTAACCCACCCAGCAATATTGTTAATCTTTCCAGCTATACTCTTAGCCCAGCAGAAGAGTCTGTCCTATCTCGGGGCCTCTCCTTTTGTCCCTCCAGACCCATGAATATGATACAGTTCTGCGGTGACCTAGAATCCTACTTTCGACGTCTCCGACTCAAAGAATATTTCCAACATACCTCTGAACAGCATACTAACCCACAGAATCCTCCCTACCAGCACTACAAAAAAAAGGATTCTGCGTGGACTCCTCCGGACGGTCGAAACAACAGACTGGATTTCTACATAGAGTGCTTCCGTCGACGTGCAAAGGCTGAAATTGTGGAAAAGCAACATCACTTGCCACATAACCTCAGCCATGCAGAACACAACGCCATCTACAGCCTCAGAAACAACCCTGACATCATAATCAAAAAGGCTGACAAAGGAGGTGCTGTCGTCATCATGAATAAATTGGAATATGACCAGGAGGCTGCTAGACAGCTCTCTAACACCACATTCTACAGGCCATTATCCTCTGATCCCACTGAGGATTACCTAAAGAAACTACACCATCTGCTAAAAAAACTCCCTGACAAAGCACAGGAACAAATCTGTACAGACACATGCCTAGAACCCCGACCAGGGGTATTCTATTTGCTACCCAAGATCCATAAACCTGGATATCCTGGACGCCCCATCATCTCAGGCATTGGCACCCTAACATCAGGCTTGTCTGGTTATGTAGACTCTCTCCTCAGACCCTACGCTACCAGCACTCCCAGCTATCTTCGAGACACCACTGACTTCCTGAGGAAACTACAATCCATCGGTGATCTTCCAGAAAACACCATCCTGGCCACTATGGACGTAGAAGCCCTCTACACCAATATTCCACACAAAGATGGACTACAAGCTATCAGGAACAGTATCCCTGATAATATCACAGCTAACCTGGTGGCTGAACTTTGTGATTTTGTCCTCACCCACAACTATTTCACATTTGGGGACAATATATACCTTCAAGTCAGCGGCACTGCTATGGGTACCCGCATGGCCCCACAATATGCCAACATTTTTATGGCTGACTTAGAACAACGCTTCCTTAGCTCTCGTCCCCTAACGCCCCTACTCTACTTGCGCTACATTGATGACATCTTCATCATCTGGACCCATGGAAAAGAAGCCCTTGAGGAATTTCACCATGATTTCAATAATTTCCATCCCACCATCAACCTCAGCCTAGATCAATCCACACAAGCGGTCCATTTCCTGGACACTACTGTGCTAATAAGCGATGGTCACATAAATACCACCCTATACCGGAAACCTACTGACCGCTACACTTACCTACATGCCTCCAGCTTCCATCCAGGACACACCACACGATCCATTGTCTACAGCCAAGCTCTAAGATATAACCGCATTTGCTCCAATCCCTCGGATAGAGACAAGCACCTACAAGATCTCTATCAAGCATTCTTAAAACTACAATACCCACCTGCTGAAGTGAAAAAACAGATTGACAGAGCCAGACGAGTACCCAGAAGTCACCTCCTACAAGACAGGCCCAACAAAGAAAATAACAGAACACCACTAGCTGTCACCTTCAGCCCCCAACTAAAACCTCTCCAGCGCATCATCAGAGATCTACAACCTATCCTGAAAGATGATCCTTTACTCTCACAGATCTTTGGAGACAGACCTGTCCTCGCTTACAGACAACCCCCCAACCTAAAGCAAATACTCACCAGCAACCACACATCACTGAACAAAACCACTAACCCAGGAACCTATCCTTGTAACAAACCCCGATGTCAACTCTGTCCACATATCTATTCCAGTGACATCATCATAGGACCTAATCACATCAGCCATACCATCAGGGGCTCGTTCACCTGCACATCTACCAATGTGATATATGCCATCATGTGCCAGCAATGCCCCTCTGCCATGTACATTGGCCAAACCGGACAGTCTCTACGCAAAAGAATTAATGGACACAAATCTGACATCAGGAATCAAAATACTCAAAAACCAGTGGGAGAACACTTTAACCTGTCTGATCATTCAGTGACAGACCTGCGGGTGGCTATATTACAACAGAAAAACTTCAAAAACAGACTCCAACGAGAAACTGCTGAGCTAGAATTGATATGCAAACTAGACACAATCAACTCCGGTTTGAATAAGGACTGGGAATGGTTGGGCCATTACAAACATTGAAATCTATTTCCCCTTGTAAGTATTCTCACACTTGTTATCTAACTGTCTGTCTGTACTGGGCTAGCTTGATTATCACTTCAAAAGTTTTTTTCTCTTAATTAATTGGCCTCTCAGAGGTGGTAAGACAACTCCCACCTGTTTATGCTCTCTGTATGTGTGTATATATATCTCCTCAATATATGTTCCATTCTATATGCATCCGAAGAAGTGGGCTATAGTCCACGAAAGCTTATGCTCTAATAAATTTGTTAGTCTCTAAGGTGCCACAAGTCCTCCTGTTCTTCTTTTTGCGGATACAGACTAACACGGCTGCTACTCTGAAACCTTTCATTAAATCCTTTGTTATGCCTACAATCTTTGGAAACATATTTTTTAAAGTTGGTGAAATTTCATAAACGTGTATTGTTGGGTGAGCTTCCCTGGTCATGCCACTCTAGGTATCCTCTCTGAAGCAGGCCATATTCAGTAGCGGACGTGAGCAGGGGTCTGAGAGTAGCCCTCGGCCTGTGTCTCCAGTCACCAAGTTGCACCACACATGTTATGTGGAGGGTCCAGAGCTCTGCACAGCACTCCGGGCTGACCTGCTCCAGGCTGGGCTCCTGGGTCCTAACCCTCGTGGTTACTGCTCCCCGAGGGCTCTGCTGGCCCTGGAGCCCGACCCCAACCCGAGCGGCTCTTAAGGTCTGTGAGCGGTCGAAGGGCGGCCGGGAACTGAGGAGCAGCCACAGCCCCGGGACCCCACACAGCACAAGGACAAGGGTGGGGAGCGCTGTGGCTGCCTGCATCATTGCGCCACCTAGCGTAGCAGTCGCCCTACCCTGCCTGGCTCTGGCCTCTGGGCTGGTGAATGGCTGGAGCCTCTGAGGGGCGGAGGCAGAACTTGCACTTCAGTGAGGGGTGAGGCCTCGTGGTGGTTGGGGGGATGCAGCTGCCACAGTTTTCTGTCTACCCCACCTCAGCTCCCCCAGTGAGGAAGGGGCTGGTGCTGCCCCTGCTGCCCACAGGCTGTCACTGCTCCTCCAGGGCAGATGCATGCTGCGCATTTCCCCAACTGGCCACCGGGTGTCACCGCTGCTCCAGGAGAAACACAGTCTGTATGTTACCCTGCCTGCCCGCCGGATGGCGGTGATGGTCCAAGGCAGATAGCTCAGACATTACCCCGGCTGGCCACCGAGTATCAGTGCAGCGCTGTGGGGGGGGGGGGAAATGATTTCTGCCTTACCCTGAGTGGCTACGTAGTGTCTGTGTTGCTCCACGAGGGAAATACTTTGTGCTTTGCCGCGAGCGGTCACCAAGTGTCACTGCTGCTGCATGGGGGACATGCTCTGTGCATTGCCGTGATTGGCCACTGGGTGTCACTGTTGCTCCAGGGCAACTACATTCTGAGAAATAGCCCAGGTGGCCTCTAAGATACATGTGTGGTAAAGGCTGAGTACAGACGTCTGCTTCCCTTTAGGTGGGGTTTGGTTTGTAATAAAAGTTTTCCTCCTTGTTCTGGGTGCAGAGGGAGAATTTCCCTATATTGGGAGCAGCTGATCTTCCTGGACAGGGAGGAGCATGTTCACCTGAGCAGAGGCCTGGAACCGGAAAGGTGAGTACAGGTGCTGAATTTGTCCTTCTTCCTATGTGTCTCTCTCTGAGCTCTCATATGTTGGCCAACATACTCTCTCTCTCTCCCCTTGTCCTGTCTCTTTGCATAGAAGATGGGCAATGGTGCATGCTCACAGGCTTGGTCTGGGGCGTCTGCAACCCACTGGGGCATTGGGAGGGGGAAGAGAAACATGATGGTACTAGATCCTCCATTGGTAGTGGTGGGGGTGACTGTGGGAGTTGACTGTCACTGTTCATCAAGTGGGGCTGATGTACAGTGGATGGGAGAGGGAGGGCAGTATCTCGTACACCAATAGACCTTTGGGCAGTGATGGCTCCTGCTTGGGTTATATGCTGTGTTTGCAGAGGAATCGCCCAGGACCCCAGCCAGAGGAGAAACTGGAAGAAGTGAACCTGAGCAGCCTGGACATCCTTGTAAGCAGAGATGAACAGTCCTCCGCTTTCTGTCTTCTGCATGACTGGCTGTGAGTGAACAATTATGGCACTCTATTCCTCATCCGTACCACTCTAGTTTTCTTCCACCATTCTCCTGCTGCTCTCTGGCCCTGCTGTATCACGGCACACAGTGTCACTGTTGCTCCTTAAGGAAATGCTCTGTGCATTACCCCAGGTGAAAAGAAGAACAGGAGTACTGGTGGCACCTTAGAGACTAACAAATTTATTAGAGCATAAGCTTCGTGGACTACAGCCCACTTCTTCGGATGCATCCGAAGAAGTGGGCTGTAGTCCACGAAAGCTTATGCTCTAATAAATTTGTTAGTCTCTAAGGTGCCACCAGTACTCCTGTTCTTCTTTTTGCGGATACAGACTAACACGGCTGCTACTCTGAAACCTGTCATTACCCCAGGTGTCCACCCAGTGCCACTGTTGCTCCATGGGGGAAATGCTTTGTGCATTACCTGGATTAGCCACCCAGTGTCACTGTTGCTTTATTTGCGAAATGCTCTGTGCACCTATACAGAGTGTCCACCCGGTGTCAATATTGCTTCATGAAGGAAATGCTCTGTGATTACCCGGGGTGGCCACACAGTCTCATTTTTGCTTCATGAGAGAAATGTTCTGTGCAATTACACTGAGTGGCCACCGGGCGTCACTGCTGTTCCGCAGGGGAAAAGCTCCGACCATTTCCCCGATTGGCCATGTAGTGTCTCTGTTGCTCCATGAAAGAAATGCTCTGTGCAGTCGTCCAACTGGCCGCCCAATGTCACTGCTGCTTCTTAAGGGATTACTCTGAGGGTACTGCAGGTGACAACACAGTGTCACTGTTGATCAATGGGGGAAATTCTTTGTGCATTACCCCTTGTGGCCACCTAGTCAGTCTTGCTCCCTGAAATGCTTTGTGAATTACCTGGATTAGCCATCCAGTGTCACTGTTGCTCCCTTTGGAACTACTTTGTGCATTACCTCGAGTGGCCACCAGGTGCCACTCCAGCTCCCTGAAATGTTTACAGATGTCACTGTTGCTCCAGTAGGGTAATGCTTTGTGCATTACCCAAAGTGGCCACATGGTGTCATTGTTACTTCATGTGGGAAATGCTCTGTGCTATTACATCGAGTGGCCACCTGGTGTCACTGTTACTGCCTAAGGAAAATGCTTTGTGCATTCCCCTGGTGGGCCACCTGGTGTCACTGTTGCTCCACGAGAGAAATGATCACTCAGTTTCTGTTCATCCAGTGGGGCTGATGTAGATGGGATGGGAGAGGGAGGCAGGGATGAGGGCAAGATTTCACACACCAATAGAGATTTATGTAGTGATGGCTCATGCTTGGCTTTTGCAGCTGCGCTTGCAGAGGAATTGGCCAGGAGCCCCAGCCACAGGAGAAGCTGGCACAAGTGGACCTGAGCAACCTGGATATCCTTCTAAGCAGATATGAACAGTCCTCAGGTTTCCGCCTCCCAGATAATTGGCTCTGAGTGAGAGGTCAGTGCTTTGAATTCCTCATGTGTGCTCCCTCTAGTTTCTTCACAGGCCGTGTGCTTCCTCGTTGGGTACGGGCTCTGTGGTATCAAGGATGCGGAGGGGCCACAGTCTACTCTGCAGAGTGACTATGTCGGGTGCCGTTAAGGGGGCCAATACAGGGAGGAGAAAAGGGAAAGAGACCTGAACCCTGATTACAGGGCAGTCACATTTTCGTTAGTAAAATATTCCTCCTTTACACAAGGCGGGGGAGGAGTCCTGAATGTGAAAAGATCTGGAAATGAACAGGTAAGGGAGGGATCCTGCTGAGTGTCCCCTTTCCAATCAATCCTCCGTCCCTCAGCGACACCCTTCCCGACTTAGAGGTATAAGACCTTACACCCTGGTTACAGGGCAGTCATTTTGCCGGGCGTGTCAAAGTGACCTGTGGCTTAATTTGCATGGCAAAGGAGACCGAAACCCTCCTTAAAGGGTGGTCCTTAAGCCAGGGGCCTTCCAATGGGCCAGAGCGAAAAGCGCTGTAAAGGAGAGACCTCCGTTCCCTCGGAAGTGGGTGGTCTCGTTGCCCAGCGAGTGCCAACGGCCCAAGAGGAGTTAGAAAGGGGAGACCTGCACCCTTCTGACAGGGAGAGGTCAACGGCCCGGGGCATTTTAAAGTCTAGGTCCTAAGGAGCTGAAACCCACAGAGACCTCAACCCGTTTTAAAGGGGGCTCGCTCCTCCTCAGCTATGGAAGGGACCCATAAAGCATTTTGGTTGGCAAGGAATGGACCGTGATCCTTGTTTACAGGGAGGTCCTTTTACCGGGCAGCTGAAGGGGGATTAAGCCTGTGAGGAGAAGTGTCGAACCCGATCCCTCGGTACAGGGGTGCGGTGTGTGCAGCCGTTGGCCGTGGCTTTTTCTTCCCTTTTCCTGCAGTTTCTTTGGTGCTTGTGTCGTCTTGTCCATTTTGTCCTTTGAGTTGCTAGAAAGAGAGAGGTGAAGCGGGTTAGCTGTGGCTCAGCAGAGAGCACGTGTACAAGGTAGATTCAGATGACATTGGCAAGGTACTCGGCCCTGCCGGAAATTACCCTAATGCCTACTTTTCGGCACCGATCTCTTTCAGAGCGCAGGAGAGCTTGCGGCAGAAGGCGGGTCCAGGTGGATGCAGAGGACGCGGGCTTTGACTTGGCTGAGTGCGTGAGTGAGGAGGGCACGGGACAGCTAGTAGGGCAAACCCTGAACCCTCTCAAGAGGCTGGTTTCTAGAACTATCTTCCAAATGGCAGTGTTACCTTGTGAAAGGCAGGGAAAGACCCACACCCTAGTTAGAGGGAGCTCACTTTGGACCTTGGCGTGAAGAGGGCCGATGCAGAGAGGAGAAAAGGGAAAGCGACCTGAACCCTGATTACAGGGCAGTCACCCTTTCTTTAATATAATACACCTCCGTTACACAATGAGGGTGGGGGGAGTCCTGAATGTGAAAAGATCTGGAAATGAACAGGTAAGGGAGGGATCCTGCTGAGTGTCCCCTTTCCAATCAATCCTCAGTCCCTCAGCGACACCCTTCCCGACTTACCTCCTACCCCACCAAGAAAATGACAACTTTGTGCCCCCTACCTTTACCAGAAAAGACCCCTTTTACTTGTGACGCGGTCCTGTTAGTAGGGTTAGGTGCACCCACGTGCCAGCTCTGAATACCACCGCATCTACCTACAACATCTCAACATGAACACATTTCAGAAAGGACCGCCACCTCAATCTCTTCCAACGTAGCCCGAGGAATCTCCTCTCTTTATCACCAAAGAGACACAAGGCCCGGAATTCGGACACAACAAATGGAGCTATCCGAATCCCTACAGTTAACGCTCGTCAGTCCGACAGCGTTCTTTCTTGTGCACAAGAAAACAAAGGGGAAAGTTGTGGTTGGTTGAGCGGTGTAAATTGGGCAGGGCAAAAGGACTTGAGGAAGGATTACACGGAAGTGAGGGTCCGAAAGGAGCCCCCCACCTCCCCTGTTCATTTCCAGACTTTGTGACGTTTGCTTGGTTGGGCCATTTCTTGGCTTTTTTGAGAAAAGGGGCGAATTTTCCACGGCCTCCGCCATCCCCTTACAGCCGCCCCTTCGCCACACCATGTTCCATCTGACCGGGATAGGTCCCAAATAAGATTTCACTTCAAATCTCAAAAAAGCCAAGTAGAAATCATTCTGTGGGAATTTACTGTGACTAAGAGAAACAGAAGTTCAACTCTTCTCAAGTGGTGGAGGGTCGGGGGGAGTCGCTAAGCCACAGGCACAGAAAGGCTCCCCTAGCTTAAGCGTGAGAGGTATAAGACCTTACACCCTGGTTACAGGGCAGTCATTTTGCCGGGCGTGTCAAAGTGACCTGTGGCTTAATTTGCATGGCAAAGGAGACCGAAACCCTCCTTACAGGGTGGTCCTTAAGCCAGGGGCCTTCCAATGGGCCAGAGCGAAAAGCGCTGTAAAGGAGAGACCTCCGTTCCCTCGGAAGTGGGTGGTCTCGTTGCCCAGCGAGTGCCAACGGCCCAAGAGGAGTTAGAAAGGGGAGACCTGCACCCTTCTGACAGGGAGAGGTCAACGGCCCGGGGCATTTTAAAGGCTAGGTCCTAAGGAGCTGAAACTCACAGAGACCTCAACCCGTTTTAAAGGGGGCTCGCTCCTCCTCAGCTATGGAAGGGACCCATAAAGCATTTTGGTTGGCAAGGAATGGACCGTGATCCTTGTTTACAGGGAGGTCCTTTTACCGGGCACCTGAAGGGGGATTAAGCCTGTGAGGAGAAGTGTCGAACCCGATCCCTCGGTACAGGGGTGCGGTGTGTGCTGTGTGTGCGGTGTGTGCAGCCGTTGGCCGTGGCTTTTTCTTCCCTTTTCCTGCAGTTTCTTTGGTGCTTGTGTCGTCTTGTCCATTTTGTCCTTTGAGTTGCTAGAAAGAGAGAGGTGAAGCGGGTTAGCTGTGGCTCAGCAGAGAGCACGTGTACAAGGTAGATTCAGATGACATTGGCAAGGTACTCGGCCCTGCCGGAAATTACCCTAATGCCTACTTTTCGGCACCGATCTCTTTCAGAGCGCAGGAGAGCTTGCGGCAGAAGGCGGGTCCAGGTGGATGCAGAGGACGCGGGCTTTGACTTGGCTGAGTGCGTGAGTGAGGAGGGCACGGGACAGCTAGTAGGGCAAACCCTGAACCCTCTCAAGAGGCTGGTTTCTAGAACTATCTTCCAAATGGCAGTGTTACCTTGTGAAAGGCAGGGAAAGACCCACACCCTAGTTAGAGGGAGCTCACTTTGGACCTTGGCGTGAAGAGGGCCGATGCAGAGAGGAGAAAAGGGAAAGCGACCTGAACCCTGATTACAGGGCAGTCACCCTTTCTTTAATATAATACACCTCCGTTACACAATGAGGGTGGGGGGAGTCCTGAATGTGAAAAGATCTGGAAATGAACAGGTAAGGGAGGGATCCTGCTGAGTGTCCCCTTTCCAATCAATCCTCAGTCCCTCAGCGACACCCTTCCCGACTTACCTCCTACCCCACCAAGAAAATGACAACTTTGTGCCCCCTACCTTTACCAGAAAAGACCCCTTTTACTTGTGACGCGGTCCTGTTAGTAGGGTTAGGTGCACCCACGTGCCAGCTCTGAATACCACCGCATCTACCTACAACATCTCAACATGAACACATTTCAGAAAGGACCGCCACCTCAATCTCTTCCAACGTAGCCCGAGGAATCTCCTCTCTTTATCACCAAAGAGACACAAGGCCCGGAATTCGGACACAACAAATGGAGCTGTCCGAATCCCTACAGTTAACGCTCGTCAGTCCGACAGCGTTCTTTCTTGTGCACAAGAAAACAAAGGGGAAAGTTGTGGTTGGTTGAGCGGTGTAAATTGGGCAGGGCAAAAGGACTTGAGGAAGGATTACACGGAAGTGAGGGTCCGAAAGGAGCCCCCCACCTCCCCTGTTCATTTCCAGACTTTGTGACGTTTGCTTGGTTGGGCCATTTCTTGGCTTTTTTGAGAAAAGGGGCGAATTTTCCACGGCCTCCGCCATCCCCTTACAGCCGCCCCTTCGCCACACCATGTTCCATCTGACCGGGATAGGTCCCAAATAAGATTTCACTTCAAATCTCAAAAAAGCCAAGTAGAAATCATTCTGTGGGAATTTACTGTGACTAAGAGAAACAGAAGTTCAACTCTTCTCAAGTGGTGGAGGGTCGGGGGGAGTCGCTAAGCCACAGGCACAGAAAGGCTCCCCTAGCTTAAGCGTGAGAGGTATAAGACCTTACACCCTGGTTACAGGGCAGTCATTTTGCCGGGCGTGTCAAAGTGACCTGTGGCTTAATTTGCATGGCAAAGGAGACCGAAACCCTCCTTACAGGGTGGTCCTTAAGCCAGGGGCCTTCCAATGGGCCAGAGCGAAAAGCGCTGTAAAGGAGAGACCTCCGTTCCCTCGGAAGTGGGTGGTCTCGTTGCCCAGCGAGTGCCAACGGCCCAAGAGGAGTTAGAAAGGGGAGACCTGCACCCTTCTGACAGGGAGAGGTCAACGGCCCGGGGCATTTTAAAGGCTAGGTCCTAAGGAGCTGAAACTCACAGAGACCTCAACCCGTTTTAAAGGGGGCTCGCTCCTCCTCAGCTATGGAAGGGACCCATAAAGCATTTTGGTTGGCAAGGAATGGACCGTGATCCTTGTTTACAGGGAGGTCCTTTTACCGGGCAGCTGAAGGGGGATTAAGCCTGTGAGGCGAAGTGTCGAACCCGATCCCTCGGTACAGGGGTGCGGTGTGTGCTGTGTGTGCAGCCGTTGGCCGTGGCTTTTTCTTCCCTTTTCCTGCAGTTTCTTTGGTGCTTGTGTCGTCTTGTCCATTTTGTCCTTTGAGTTGCTAGAAAGAGAGAGGTGAAGCGGGTTAGCTGTGGCTCAGTAGAGAGCACGTGTACAAGGTAGATTCAGATGACATTGGCAAGGTACTCGGCCCTGCCGGAAATTACCCTAATGCCTACTTTTCGGCACCGATCTCTTTCAGAGCGCAGGAGAGCTTGCGGCAGAAGGCGGGTCCAGGTGGATGCAGAGGACGCGGGCTTTGACTTGGCTGAGTGCGTGAGTGAGGAGGGCACGGGACAGCTAGTAGGGCAAACCCTGAACCCTCTCAAGAGGCTGGTTTCTAGAACTATCTTCCAAATGGCAGTGTTACCTTGTGAAAGGCAGGGAAAGACCCACACCCTAGTTAGAGGGAGCTCACTTTGGACCTTGGCGTGAAGAGGGCCGATGCAGAGAGGAGAAAAGGGAAAGCGACCTGAACCCTGATTACCGGGCAATCACCCTTTCTTTAATATAATACACCTCCTTTACACAATGAGGGTGGGGGGAGTCCTGAATGTGAAAAGATCTGGAAATGAACAGGTAAGGGAGGGATCCTGCTGAGTGTCCCCTTTCCAATCAATCCTCAGTCCCTCAGCGACACCCTTCCCGACTTACCTCCTACCCCACCAAGAAAATGACAACTTTGTGCCCCCTACCTTTACCAGAAAAGACCCCTTTTACTTGTGACGCAGTCCTGTTAGTAGGGTTAGGTGCACCCACGTGCCGGCTCTGAATACCACCGCATCTACCTACAACATCTCAACATGAACACATTTCAGAAAGGACCGCCACCTCAATCTCTTCCAACGTAGCCCGAGGAATCTCCTCTCTTTATCACCAAAGACACACAAGGCCAGGAATTCGGACACAACTAACGGAGCTGTCCGAATCCCTACAGTTGACGCTCGTCAGTCCGACAGCGTTCTTTCTTGTGCACAAGAAAACAAAGGGTGAAAGTTGTGGTTGGTTGAGCGGTGTAAATTGGGCAGGGCAAAAGGACTTGAGGAAGGATTACACGGAAGTGAGGGTCCGAAAGGAGCCCCCCACCTCCCCTGTTCATTTCCAGACTTTGTGACGTTTGCTTGGCTGGGCCATTTCTTGGCTTTTTTGAGAAAAGGGGCGAATTTTCCACGGCCTCCGTCATCCCCTTACAGCCGCCCCTTCGCCACACCATGTTCCATCTGACCGGGATAGGTCCCAAATAAGATTTCACTTCAAATCTCAAAAAAGCCAAGTAGAAATCATTCTGTGGGAATTTACTGTGACTAAGAGAAACAGAAGTTTTACTCTTCTCAAGTGGTGGAGGGTCGGGGGGAGTCGCTAAGCCACAGGCACAGAAAGGCTCCCCTAGCTTAAGCGTGAGAGGTATAAGACCTTACACCCTGGTTACAGGGCAGTCATTTTTCCGGGCGTGTCAAAGTGACCTGTGGCTTAATTTGCATGGCAAAGGAGACCGAAACCCTCCTTACAGGGTGGTCCTTAAGCCAGGGGCCTTCCAATGGGCCAGAGCGAAAAGCGCTGTAAAGGAGAGACCTCCGTTCCCTCGGAAGTGGGTGGTCTCGTTGCCCAGCGAGTGCCAACAGCCCAAGAGGAGTTAGAAAGGGGAGACCTGCACCCTTCTGACAGGGAGAGGTCAACGGCCCGGGGCATTTTAAAGGCTAGGTCCTAAGGAGCTGAAACTCACAGAGACCTCAACCCTTTTTAAAGGGGGC
This sequence comes from Chrysemys picta bellii, assembly GCF_011386835.1. Lineage (NCBI taxonomy): Eukaryota > Metazoa > Chordata > Testudines > Emydidae > Chrysemys > Chrysemys picta. Next base: position 33,013 of record NW_027052797.1, on the reverse strand, counting down.
TCGCTCCTCCTCAGCTATGGAAGGGACCCATAAAGCATTTTGGTTGGCAAGGAATGGACCGTGATCCTTGTTTACAGGGAGGTCCTTTTACCGGGCAGCTGAAGGGGGATTAAGCCTGTGAGGAGAAGTGTCGAACCCGATCCCTCGGTACAGGGGTGCCGTGTGTGCAGCCGTTGGCCGTGGCTTTTTCTTCCCTTTTCCTGCAGTTTCTTTGGTGCTTGTGTCGTCTTGTCCATTTTGTCCTTTGAGTTGCTAGAAAGAGAGAGGTGAAGCGGGTTAGCTGTGGCTCAGTAGAGAGCACGTGTACAAGGTAGATTCAGATGACATTGGCAAGGTACTCGGCCCTGCCGGAAATTACCCTAATGCCTACTTTTCGGCACCGATCTCTTTCAGAGCGCAGGAGAGCTTGCGGCAGAAGGCGGGTCCAGGTGGATGCAGAGGACGCGGGCTTTGACTTGGCTGAGTGCGTGAGTGAGGAGGGCACGGGACAGCTAGTAGGGCAAACCCTGAACCCTCTCAAGAGGCTGGTTTCTAGAACTATCTTCCAAATGGCAGTGTTACCTTGTGAAAGGCAGGGAAAGACCCACACCCTAGTTAGAGGGAGCTCACTTTGGACCTTGGCGTGAAGAGGGCCGATGCAGAGAGGAGAAAAGGGAAAGCGACCTGAACCCTGATTACAGGGCAGTCACCCTTTCTTTAATATAATACACCTCCTTTACACAATGAGGGTGGGGGGAGTCCTGAATGTGAAAAGATCTGGAAATGAACAGGTAAGGGAGGGATCCTGCTGAGTGTCCCCTTTCCAATCAATCCTCCGTCCCTCAGCGACACCCTTCCCGACTTACCTCCTACCCCACCAAGAAAATGACAACTTTGTGCCCCCTACCTTTACCAGAAAAGACCCCTTTTACTTGTGACGCGGTCCTGTTAGTAGGGTTAGGTGCACCCACGTGCCGGCTCTGAATACCACCGCATCTACCTACACCATCTCAACATGAACACATTTCAGAAAGGACCGCCACCTCAGTCTCTTCCAACGTAGCCCGAGGAATCTCCTCTCTTTATCACCAAAGAGAGACAAGGCCTGGGATTCGGACACAACTAACGGAGCTGTCCGAATCCCTACAGTTGACGCTCGTCAGTCCGACAGCGTTCTTTCTTGTGCACAAGAAAACAAAGGGGAAAGTTGTGGTTGGTTGAGCGGTGTAAATTGGGCAGGGCAAAAGGACTTGAGGAAGGATTACACGGAAGTGAGGGTCCGAAAGGAGCCCCCCACCTCCCCTGTTCATTTCCAGACTTTGTGACGTTTGCTTGGTTGGGCCATTTCTTGGCTTTTTTCAGAAAAGGGGCGAATTTTCCACGGCCTCCTCCATCCCCTTACAGCCGCCCCTTCGCCACACCATGTTCCATCTGACCGGGATAGGTCCCAAATAAGATTTCACTTCAAATCTCAAAAAAGCCAAGTAGAAATCATTCTGTGGGAATTTACTGTGACTAAGAGAAACAGAAGTTCAACTCTTCTCAAGTGGTGGAGGGTCGGGGGGAGTCGCTAAGCCACAGGCACAGAAAGGCTCCCCTAGCTTAAGCGTGAGAGGTATAAGACCTTACACCCTGGTTACAGGGCAGTCATTTTGCCGGGCGTGTCAAAGTGACCTGTGGCTTAATTTGCATGGCAAAGGAGACCGAAACCCTCCTTACAGGGTGGTCCTTAAGCCAGGGGCCTTCCAATGGGCCAGAGCGAAAAGCGCTGTAAAGGAGAGACCTCCGTTCCCTCGGAAGTGGGTGGTCTCGTTGCCCAGCGAGTGCCAACGGCCCAAGAGGAGTTAGAAAGGGGAGACCTGCACCCTTCTGACAGGGAGAGGTCAACGGCCCGGGGCATTTTAAAGGCTAGGTCCTAAGGAGCTCAAACCCACAGAGACCTCAACCCGTTTTAAAGGGGGCTCGCTCCTCCTCAGCTATGGAAGGGACCCATAAAGCATTTTGGTTGGCAAGGAATGGACCGTGAACCTTGTTTACAGGGCGGTCCTTTTACCGGGCAGCTGAAGGGGGATTAAGCCTGTGAGGAGAAGTGTCGAACCCGATCCCTCGGTACAGGGGTGCGGTGTGTGCTGTGTGTGCGGTGTGTGCAGCCGTTGGCCGTGGCTTTTTCTTCCCTTTTCCTGCAGTTTCTTTGGTGCTTGTGTCGTCTTGTCCATTTTGTCCTTTGAGTTGCTAGAAAGAGAGAGGTGAAGCGGGTTAGCTGTGGCTCAGTAGAGAGCACGTGTACAAGGTAGATTCAGATGACATTGGCAAGGTACTCGGCCCTGCCGGAAATTACCCTAATGCCTACTTTTCGGCACCGATCTCTTTCAGAGCGCAGGAGAGCTTGCGGCAGAAGGCGGGTCCACGTGGATGCAGAGGACGCGGGCTTTGACTTGGCTGAGTGCGTGAGTGAGGAGGGCACGGGACAGCTAGTAGGGCAAACCCTGAACCCTCTCAAGAGGCTGGTTTCTAGAACTATCTTCCAAATGGCAGTGTTACCTTGTGAAAGGCAGGAAAAGACCCACACCCTAGTTAGAGGGAGCTCACTTTGGACCTTGGCGTGAAGAGGGCCGATGCAGAGAGGAGAAAAGGGAAAGCGACCTGAACCCTGATTACAGGGCAGTCACCCTTTCTTTAATATAATACACCTCCTTTACACAATGAGGGTGGGGGGAGTCCTGAATGTGAAAAGATCTGGAAATGAACAGGTAAGGGAGGGATCCTGCTGAGTGTCCCCTTTCCAATCAATCCTCCGTCCCTCAGCGACACCCTTCCCGACTTACCTCCTACCCCACCAAGAAAATGACAACTTTGTGCCCCCTACCTTTACCAGAAAAGACCCCTTTTACTTGTGACGCGGTCCTGTTAGTAGGGTTAGGTGCACCCACGTGCCGGCTCTGAATACCACCGCATCTACCTACAACATCTCAACATGAACACATTTCAGAAAGGACCGCCACCTCAGTCTCTTCCAACGTAGCCCGAGGAATCTCCTCTCTTTATCACCAAAGAGACACAAGGCCAGGAATTCGGACACAACAAACGGAGCTGTCCGAATCCCTACAGTTAACGCTCGTCAGTCCGACAGAGTTCTTTCTTGTGCACAAGAAAACAAAGGGGAAAGTTGTGGTTGGTTGAGCGGTGTAAATTGGGCAGGGCAAAAGGACTTGAGGAAGGATTACACGGAAGTGAGGGTCCGAAAGGAGCCCCCCACCTCCCCTGTTCATTTCCAGACTTTGTGACGTTTGCTTGGTTGGGCCATTTCTTGGCTTTTTTCAGAAAAGGGGCGAATTTTCCACGGCCTCCTCCATCCCCTTACAGCCGCCCCTTCGCCACACCATGTTCCATCTGACCGGGATAGGTCCCAAATAAGATTTCACTTCAAATCTCAAAAAAGCCAAGTAGAAATCATTCTGTGGGAATTTACTGTGACTAAGAGAAACAGAAGTTCAACTCTTCTCAAGTGGTGGAGGGTCGGGGGGAGTCGCTAAGCCACAGGCACAGAAAGGCTCCCCTAGCTTAAGCGTGAGAGGTATAAGACCTTACACCCTGGTTACAGGGCAGTCATTTTGCCGGGCGTGTCAAAGTGACCTGTGGCTTAATTTGCATGGCAAAGGAGACCGAAACCCTCCTTACAGGGTGGTCCTTAAGCCAGGGGCCTTCCAATGGGCCAGAGCGAAAAGCGCTGTAAAGGAGAGACCTCCGTTCCCTCGGAAGTGGGTGGTCTCGTTGCCCAGCGAGTGCCAACGCCCCAAGAGGAGTTAGAAAGGGGAGACCTGCACCCTTCTGACAGGGAGAGGTCAACGGCCCGGGGCATTTTAAAGGCTAGGTCCTAAGGAGCTCAAACCCACAGAGACCTCAACCCGTTTTAAAGGGGGCTCGCTCCTCCTCAGCTATGGAAGGGACCCATAAAGCATTTTGGTTGGCAAGGAATGGACCGTGATCCTTGTTTACAGGGCGGTCCTTTTACCGGGCAGCTGAAGGGGGATTAAGCCTGTGAGGAGAAGTGTCGAACCCGATCCCTCGGTACAGGGGTGCGGTGTGTGCTGTGTGTGCGGTGTGTGCAGCCGTTGGCCTTGGCTTTTTCTTCCCTTTTCCTGCAGTTTCTTTGGTGCTTGTGTCGTCTTGTCCATTTTGTCCTTTGAGTTGCTAGAAAGAGAGAGGTGAAGTGGGTTAGGTGTGGCTCAGTAGAGAGCACGTGTACAAGGTACATTCAGATGACATTGGCAAGGTATTCGGCTCTGCCGGAAATTACCCTAATTCCTACTTTTCGGCACCAATCTCTTTCAAAGCGCAGGAGAGTTTGCGGCAGAAGGCGGGTTGACGCTCGTCAGTCCGACAGTGTTCTTTCTTGTGCACAAGAAAACAAAGGGTGAAAGTTGTGGTTGGTTGAGCGGTGTAAATTGGGCAGGGCAAAAGGACTTGAGGAAGGATTACATGGAAGTGAGGGTCCGAAGGGAGCCCCCTACCTCCCCTGTTCATTTCCAGACGTTGGGCCATTTCTTGGGTTTTTTGAGAAAAGGGGCGAATTTTCCATGGCCTCCGCCATCCCCTTACATCCGCCCCTTCACCACACCATGTTCCATCTGACCAGGATAGGTCCCAAGTAAGATTTCACTTCAAATCTCAAAAAAGCCAAGTATAAATCATTCTGGGGGAATTTACTGTGACTAATAGGAACAGGACCTCAATCCTTCTCATGTGGGAGGGGGATGGGGAATCTCTCAGCCAGAGGTGGAACAAGGCTCCCCTAGTTTAAGTACTTGTGGCACCTTAGAGACTAACAAATTTATTAGAGCATAAGCTTTCGTGGGCTACAACCTACTTCTTCGGATGCATCCGAAGAAGTGGGTTGTAGCCCACGAAAGCTTATGCTCTAATAAATTTTAGTCTCTAAGGTGCCACAAGTACTCCTGTTCTTTTTGAGGATACAGACTAACACTGCTGCTACCCTGAAACCTAGTTTAAGTGTGGCTCATTAGACAGCAGGATTACAAGGTAATCTCCCTGTGTGGAAATTACCCTAATTCCTAGTTTTCAGCATTTGTGTGTTGCAGAAGTTAGGAGAGCTTTCACAAGAACTCAGCACCTTCTTCCTAGTCAACACAAACTGCTTGAGGTTTCCTGCTAGGCGTCTTTTTCCGGGTAAGCTCAAACCTGCACACACATTTGCCCCCTAGGACCATTTGTCTAGTGAGTGCAAGCTGCTTTAGGAGTTTCCTACCCAGTACTTTTTGTAATATCAGTAGAAGAGTCTGTTCCCCTTTCCCTTCCATGTCTCCTCTCCAGTAAGGGTATCATCTACAGGGTTACCTGCCCAGTACCTCCTGCCCAGTCCTTGAGGTTGGCTTCCATGGTTTTTGACCCAGCACCTTCTGCCCAATCAACAGCTGCTGCTACAGTGATTTTTCTGCCCAGCACCTCCTGACCAATCAGCAAAACATTCCTCTGGGCTTCCCTCCCAACACCGCTTACCCAGTCAGTGCCAACCCCCTCACTGACTTTTCCTGCCCAACACCTCCTGCCCTGTCAGCAAAACCCACCTCAGTGCTTTCCTGCTCAGCACTTCCTACCTAGTCAGCGCCAGCCCTCTTAGTGATTTTCCAGCCCAACATCTCCCACCCAGTCAGCAAAACTCACCCCTGGCCTTTCCCTCCCAACACCTCCTACCCACTCAGCAGGAGCCACCTCAGTGATTTTCCCACTCAGATCCTCCTGCCCAGTCAGTGCCAGCCCCCCAGTGATTTTCCTATCCAGCGCCTCCCACCTAGTCAGCACCATTCCCCTCAGTGACTTTTCCCGCCCAGCACCACCTACCGAATCAGCACCAGCCGTCTCAGTGACCTTTTCTGCCCAGCGCCTACTACCCAGTCAGCGCGAGCTATCTTAGTGATCTTCCCAACCAATACCTCTTACTCAGTCTGCGCAACCCACCTCTGGGCTTTCCCTCCCAACACCTCCTACCCAGTCAGCACCAACCCCCTCAGAGACTTTTCCTGCCCTGCGCCTCCTACCCTATCAGCGTGAGCTGCCTCAGTGATTTTCCTGCCCAGCACCACCTCCCCAATCAGCAAAACCCACCTCAGGGCTTTCAAGCCCAGTGCTTCCTACCTAGTCAGCACCAGCCCCCTCAGTGATTTTCCAGCCCAATACCTCTCACCCAGTCAGCAAAACCCACCTCTGGGCTTTCCCTCCCAACAACTCCAACCCTGTCAGCAAGAGCCACCACAGTGATTTTCCCACTCAGAAACTCCTGCCCAGTCAGTGCCAGCCCCTCAAAGATTTTCCCATCCAGCGCCTCATACCCAGTCAGCACGACCCACCTCTGTACTTTCCCTCCCAACATCTTCTGCCCAGTCAGCGCCAGCCACCTCAGTGACTTTTCCCGCCCAGCACCTCCTACCCAGTCACTGCAAGGTGCCTCAGTGATTTCCCCACCCACCACCTCCTGCCCAATCAGCAAAACCGACCTCTGGGCTTTCCCTCCCAACTCCTCCTACCAGTCAGGGCCAGCCGCCTCAGTGATTTTTCCCACTCAGAGCCTCCTACCCTGTCAGTGCCAGCCCCTCAAAGATTTTCCCATCCAGCGCCTCATACCCAGTCAGCACGAGCCACCTCTGTACTTTCCCTCCCAACATCTTCTGCCCAGTCAGGGCCAGCCACCTCAGTGACTTTTCCCGCCCAGCTCCTCCTACCCAGTTAGTGCAAGGTGCCTCAGTGATTTCCCCGCCCACCATCTCCTGCCCAATCAGCAAAACCTACCTCTGTGCTTTCCCTCCCAACTCCTCCTACCAGTCAGGGCCAGCCGCCTCAGTGATTTTTCCCACTCAGAGCCTCCTACCCTGTCAGTGCCAGCCCCTCAAAGATTTTCCCATCCATCGCCTCATACCCAGTCAGCACGAGCCACCTCTGTACTTTCCCTCCCAACATCTTCTGCCCAGTCAGGGCCAGCCACCTCAGTGACTTTTCCCGCCCAGCTCCTCCTACCCATTTAGTGCAAGGTGCCTCAGTGATTTCCCCGCCCACCATCTCCTGCCCAATCAGCAAAACCTACCTCTGTGCTTTCCCTCCCAACTCCTCCTACCCAGTCAGGGCCAGCCGCCTCAGTGATTTTCCCGCCCAGCGCCTCCTACCCTGTCAGCGCCAGTCACCTGCAGTGACTTTTCCCGCTCAGCACCTCCTACCTAGTCAGCACAAACCCCCTGAGTGATTTTCCAGCCCAACTCCTTCCACCCAGTCAGCAAAACCAACCTCTGGGCTTTCCCTCCCAACACCTCCTACCCAGTCAGCACCAACCCCCTCACAGACTTTTCCTTCCCTGCGCCTCCTACCCTATCAGCGTGAGCTGCCTCAGTGATTTTCCTGCCCAGCACCTCCTCCCCAATCAGCAAAACCAATCTCAGGGTTTTCAAGCCCAGCGCTTCCTAACTAGTCAGCACCAGCCCCCTCAGTGATTTTCCAGCCCAATACCTCTCACCCAGTCAGCAAAACCCACCTCTGGGCTTTCCCTCCCAACACCTCCAACCCTGTCAGCAAGAGCCACCACAGTGGTTTTCCCACTCAGAAACTCCTGCCCAGTCAGTGCCAGCACCTCAAAGATTTTCCCATCCAGCGCCTCATATCCAGTCAGCACGACCCACCTCTGTACTTTCCCTCCCAACATCTTCTGCCCAGTCAGCACCAGCCACCTCAGTGACTTTTCCCGCTCAGCACCTCCTACGTAGTCAGCGCCAACCCCATCAGTGATTTTCCAGCCCAACACCTCCCACCCAGTCAGCAAAACCAACCTCTGGGCTTTCCCTCCCAACTCTTCCTACCCAGTCAGCAAGAGCCACCTCAGTGATTTTCCCACTCAGAGCCTCCTGCTCAGTCAGCGCCAGCGCCCCCTCAGTGACTTTTCCTGCCCAGCACCGCCTACCGAATCAGCGCGAGGTGCCTCAGTGATTTTCCTGCCCCGCGGCTCCTGCTCAATCAGTGCAACCCACCTCTGGGCTTTCCCTCCCAACACCTCCTACCCAGTCAGCAAGAGCCACCTCAGTGATTTTCCCACTCAGAGACTCCTGCCCAGTCAGTGCCAGCCCCTCAAAGATTTTCCCATCCAGCGCCTCATACCCAGTCAGCACCAACCCCCTCAGAGACTTTTCCTGCCCTGCGCCTCCTACCCTATCAGCGTGAGCTGCCTCAGTGATTTTCCTGCCCAGCACCACCTCCCCAATCAGCAAAACCCACCTCAGGGCTTTCAAGCCCAGCGCTTCCTACCTAGTCACCTCACCTCACCAACACCTCCTACGTAGTCAGCGCCAACCCCATCAGTGATTTTCCAGCCCAACTCCTCCCACCCAGTCAGCAAAACCAACCTCTGGGCTTTCCCTCCCAACACCTCCTACCCAGTCAGCACCAACCCCCTCAGTGATTTTCCCGCCCAGCGCCTCCTACCCTGTCAGCGCCAGTCACCTGCAGTGACTTTTCCCGCTCAGCACCTCCTACCCAGTCAGCAAGAGCCACCTCAGTGATTTTCCCACTCAGAGACTCCTGCCCAGTCAGTGCCAGCCCCTCAAAGATTTTCCCATCCAGCGCCTCATACCCAGTCAGCACCAACCCCCTCAGAGACTTTTCCTGCCCTGCGCCTCCTACCCTATCAGCGTGAGCTGCCTCAGTGATTTTCCTGCCCAGCACCACCTCCCCAATCAGCAAAACCCACCTCAGGGCTTTCAAGCCCAGCGCTTCCTACCTAGTCACCTCACCTCACCAACACCTCCTACGTAGTCAGCGCCAACCCCATCAGTGATTTTCCAGCCCAACTCCTCCCACCCAGTCAGCAAAACCAACCTCTGGGCTTTCCCTCCCAACACCTCCTACCCAGTCAGCACCAACCCCCTCAGTGATTTTCCCGCCCAGCGCCTCCTACCCTGTCAGCGCCAGTCACCTGCAGTGACTTTTCCCGCTCAGCACCTCCTACCTAGTCAGCACAAACCCCCTGAGTGATTTTCCAGCCCAACTCCTCCCACCCAGTCAGCAAAACCAACCTCTGGGCTTTCCCTCCCAACACCTCCTACCCAGTCAGCACCAACCCCCTCAGAGACTTTTCCTGCCCTGCGCCTCCTACCCTATCAGCGTGAGCTGCCTCAGTGATTTTCCTGCCCAGCACCACCTCCCCAATCAGCAAAACCCACCTCAGGGCTTTCAAGCCCAGCGCTTCCTACCTAGTCAGCACCAGCCCCCTCAGTGATTTTCCAGCCCAATACCTCTCACCCAGTCAGCAAAACCAACCTCTGGGCTTTCCCTCCCAACACCTCCTACCCAGTCAGCACCAACCCCCTCAGAGACTTTTCCTGCCCTGCGCCTCCTACCCTATCAGCGTGAGCTGCCTCAGTGATTTTCCTGCCCAGCACCACCTCCCCAATCAGCAAAACCCACCTCAGGGCTTTCAAGCCCAGCGCTTCCTACCTAGTCAGCACCAGCCCCCTCAGTGATTTTCCAGCCCAATACCTCTCACCCAGTCAGCAAAACCAACCTCTGGGCTTTCCCTCCCAACACCTCCTACCCAGTCAGCACCAACCCCCTCAGAGACTTTTCCTGCCCTGTGCCTCCTACCCTATCAGCGTGAGCTGCCTCAGTGATTTTCCTGCCCAGCACCACCTCCCCAATCAGCAAAACCCACCTCAGGGCTTTCAAGCCCAGTGCTTCCTACCTAGTCAGCACCAGCCCCCTCAGTGATTTTCCAGCCCAATACCTCTCACCCAGTCAGCAAAACCCACCTCTGGGCTTTCCCTCCCAACAACTCCAACCCTGTCAGCAAGAGCCACCACAGTGATTTTCCCACTCAGAAACTCCTGCCCAGTCAGTGCCAGCCCCTCAAAGATTTTCCCATCCAGCGTCTCATACCCAGTCAGCACGACCCACCTCTGTACTTTCCCTCCCAACATCTTCTGCCCAGTCAGCGCCAGCCACCTCAGTGACTTTTCCCGCCCAGCACCTCCTACCCAGTCACTGCAAGGTGCCTCAGTGATTTCCCCACCCACCACCTCCTGCCCAATCAGCAAAACCGACCTCTGGGCTTTCCCTCCCAACTCCTCCTACCCGTCAGGGCCAGACGCCTCAGTGATTTTCCCGCCCAGCGCCTCCTACCCTGTCAGCGCCAGCCACCTCAGTGACTTTTCCCGCCCAGCACCTCCTACCCAGTCACTGCAAGGTGCCTCAGTGATTTCCCCACCCACCACCTCCTGCCCAATCAGCAAAACCGACCTCTGGGCTTTCCCTCCCAACTCCTCCTACCCGTCAGGGGCAGCCGCCTCAGTGATTTTCCCGCCCAGCGCCTCCTACCCTGTCAGCGCCAGTCACCTGCAGTGACTTTTCCCACTCAGCACCTCCTACCTAGTCAGCACAAACCCCCTGAGTGATTTTCCAGCCCAACTCCTCCCACCCAGTCAGCAAAACCAACCTCTGGGCTTTCCCTCCCAACACCTCCTACCCAGTCAGCACCAACCCCCTCAGAGACTTTTCCTGCCCTGCGCCTCCTACCCTATCAGTGTGAGCTGCCTCAGTGATTTTCCTGCCCAGCACCACCTCCCCAATCAGCAAAACCCACCTCAGGGCTTTCAAGCCCAGCGCTTCCTACCTAGTCAGCACCAGCCCCCTCAGTGATTTTCCAGCCCAATACCTCTCACCCAGTCAGCAAAACCTACCTCTGTGCTTTCCCTCCCAACTCCTCCTACCAGTCAGGGCCAGCCGCCTCAGTGATTTTTCCCACTCAGAGCCTCCTACCCTGTCAGTGCCAGCCCCTCAAAGATTTTCCCATCCATCGCCTCATACCCAGTCAGCACGAGCCACCTCTGTACTTTCCCTCCCAACATCTTCTGCCCAGTCAGGGCCAGCCACCTCAGTGACTTTTCCCGCCCAGCTCCTCCTACCCATTTAGTGCAAGGTGCCTCAGTGATTTCCCCGCCCACCATCTCCTGCCCAATCAGCAAAACCTACCTCTGTGCTTTCCCTCCCAACTCCTCCTACCCAGTCAGGGCCAGCCGCCTCAGTGATTTTCCCGCCCAGCGCCTCCTACCCTGTCAGCGCCAGTCACCTGCAGTGACTTTTCCCGCTCAGCACCTCCTACCTAGTCAGCACAAACCCCCTGAGTGATTTTCCAGCCCAACTCCTTCCACCCAGTCAGCAAAACCAACCTCTGGGCTTTCCCTCCCAACACCTCCTACCCAGTCAGCACCAACCCCCTCACAGACTTTTCCTTCCCTGCGCCTCCTACCCTATCAGCGTGAGCTGCCTCAGTGATTTTCCTGCCCAGCACCTCCTCCCCAATCAGCAAAACCAATCTCAGGGTTTTCAAGCCCAGCGCTTCCTAACTAGTCAGCACCAGCCCCCTCAGTGATTTTCCAGCCCAATACCTCTCACCCAGTCAGCAAAACCCACCTCTGGGCTTTCCCTCCCAACACCTCCAACCCTGTCAGCAAGAGCCACCACAGTGGTTTTCCCACTCAGAAACTCCTGCCCAGTCAGTGCCAGCACCTCAAAGATTTTCCCATCCAGCGCCTCATATCCAGTCAGCACGACCCACCTCTGTACTTTCCCTCCCAACATCTTCTGCCCAGTCAGCACCAGCCACCTCAGTGACTTTTCCCGCTCAGCACCTCCTACGTAGTCAGCGCCAACCCCATCAGTGATTTTCCAGCCCAACACCTCCCACCCAGTCAGCAAAACCAACCTCTGGGCTTTCCCTCCCAACTCTTCCTACCCAGTCAGCAAGAGCCACCTCAGTGATTTTCCCACTCAGAGCCTCCTGCTCAGTCAGCGCCAGCGCCCCCTCAGTGACTTTTCCTGCCCAGCACCGCCTACCGAATCAGCGCGAGGTGCCTCAGTGATGTTCCTGCCCCGCGGCTCCTGCTCAATCAGTGCAACCCACCTCTGGGCTTTCCCTCCCAACACCTCCTACCCAGTCAGCAAGAGCCACCTCAGTGATTTTCCCACTCAGAGACTCCTGCCCAGTCAGTGCCAGCCCCTCAAAGATTTTCCCATCCAGCGCCTCATACCCAGTCAGCACCAACCCCCTCAGAGACTTTTCCTGCCCTGCGCCTCCTACCCTATCAGCGTGAGCTGCCTCAGTGATTTTCCTGCCCAGCACCACCTCCCCAATCAGCAAAACCCACCTCAGGGCTTTCAAGCCCAGCGCTTCCTACCTAGTCACCTCACCTCACCAACACCTCCTACGTAGTCAGCGCCAACCCCATCAGTGATTTTCCAGCCCAACTCCTCCCACCCAGTCAGCAAAACCAACCTCTGGGCTTTCCCTCCCAACACCTCCTACCCAGTCAGCACCAACCCCCTCAGTGATTTTCCCGCCCAGCGCCTCCTACCCTGTCAGCGCCAGTCACCTGCAGTGACTTTTCCCGCTCAGCACCTCCTACCTAGTCAGCACAAACCCCCTGAGTGATTTTCCAGCCCAACTCCTCCCACCCAGTCAGCAAAACCAACCTCTGGGCTTTCCCTCCCAACACCTCCTACCCAGTCAGCACCAACCCCCTCAGAGACTTTTCCTGCCCTGCGCCTCCTACCCTATCAGCGTGAGCTGCCTCAGTGATTTTCCTGCCCAGCACCACCTCCCCAATCAGCAAAACCCACCTCAGGGCTTTCAAGCCCAGCGCTTCCTACCTAGTCAGCACCAGCCCCCTCAGTGATTTTCCAGCCCAATACCTCTCACCCAGTCAGCAAAACCAACCTCTGGGCTTTCCCTCCCAACACCTCCTACCCAGTCAGCACCAACCCCCTCAGAGACTTTTCCTGCCCTGCGCCTCCTACCCTATCAGCGTGAGCTGCCTCAGTGATTTTCCTGCCCAGCACCACCTCCCCAATCAGCAAAACCCACCTCAGGGCTTTCAAGCCCAGCGCTTCCTACCTAGTCAGCACCAGCCCCCTCAGTGATTTTCCAGCCCAATACCTCTCACCCAGTCAGCAAAACCAACCTCTGGGCTTTCCCTCCCAACACCTCCTACCCAGTCAGCACCAACCCCCTCAGAGACTTTTCCTGCCCTGCGCCTCCTACCCTATCAGCGTGAGCTGCCTCAGTGATTTTCCTGCCCAGCACCACCTCCCCAATCAGCAAAACCCACCTCAGGGCTTTCAAGCCCAGTGCTTCCTACCTAGTCAGCACCAGCCCCCTCAGTGATTTTCCAGCCCAATACCTCTCACCCAGTCAGCAAAACCCACCTCTGGGCTTTCCCTCCCAACAACTCCAACCCTGTCAGCAAGAGCCACCACAGTGATTTTCCCACTCAGAAACTCCTGCCCAGTCAGTGCCAGCCCCTCAAAGATTTTCCCATCCAGCGTCTCATACCCAGTCAGCACGACCCACCTCTGTACTTTCCCTCCCAACATCTTCTGCCCAGTCAGCGCCAGCCACCTCAGTGACTTTTCCCGCCCAGCACCTCCTACCCAGTCACTGCAAGGTGCCTCAGTGATTTCCCCACCCACCACCTCCTGCCCAATCAGCAAAACCGACCTCTGGGCTTTCCCTCCCAACTCCTCCTACCCGTCAGGGCCAGACGCCTCAGTGATTTTCCCGCCCAGCGCCTCCTACCCTGTCAGCGCCAGCCACCTCAGTGACTTTTCCCGCCCAGCACCTCCTACCCAGTCACTGCAAGGTGCCTCAGTGATTTCCCCACCCACCACCTCCTGCCCAATCAGCAAAACCGACCTCTGGGCTTTCCCTCCCAACTCCTCCTACCCGTCAGGGGCAGCCGCCTCAGTGATTTTCCCGCCCAGCGCCTCCTACCCTGTCAGCGCCAGTCACCTGCAGTGACTTTTCCCACTCAGCACCTCCTACCTAGTCAGCACAAACCCCCTGAGTGATTTTCCAGCCCAACTCCTCCCACCCAGTCAGCAAAACCAACCTCTGGGCTTTCCCTCCCAACACCTCCTACCCAGTCAGCACCAACCCCCTCAGAGACTTTTCCTGCCCTGCGCCTCCTACCCTATCAGTGTGAGCTGCCTCAGTGATTTTCCTGCCCAGCACCACCTCCCCAATCAGCAAAACCCACCTCAGGGCTTTCAAGCCCAGCGCTTCCTACCTAGTCAGCACCAGCCCCCTCAGTGATTTTCCAGCCCAATACCTCTCACCCAGTCAGCAAAACCCACCTCTGGGCTTTCCCTCCCAACAACTCCAACCCTGTCAGCAAGAGCCACCACAGTGATTTTCCCACTCAGAAACTCCTGCCCAGTCAGTGCCAGCCCCTCAAAGATTTTCCCATCCAGCGCCTCATACCCAGTCAGCACGACCCACCTCTGTACTTTCCCTCCCAACATCTTCTGCCCAGTCAGGGCCAGCCACCTCAGTGATTTCCCCGCCCACCATCTCCTGACCAATCCGCAAAACCTACCTCTGTGCTTTCCCTCCCAAGTACTCCTACCCAGTCAGGGCCAGCCGCCTCAGTGATTTTCCCGCCTAGCGCCTCCTACCCTGTCAGCGCCAGTCACCTGCAGTGACTTTTCCCGCTCAGCACCTCCTACCTAGTCAGCACAAACCCCCTGAGTGATTTTCCAGCCCAACTCCTCCCACCCAGTCAGCAAAACCAACCTCTGGGCTTTCCCTCCCAACACCTCCTACCCAGTCAGCAAGAGCCACCTCAGTGATTTTCCCACTCAGAGCCTCCTGCCCAGTCAGCGCCAGCGCCCCCTCAGTGACTTTTCCTGCCCAGCACCGCCTACCGAATCAGCGCGAGGTGCCTCAGTGATTTTCCTGCCCCGCGGCTCCTGCTCAATCAGTGCAACCCACCTCTGGGCTTTCCCTCCCAACACCTCCTACCCAGTCAGCAAGAGCCACCTCAGTGACTTTTCCCGCTCAGCACCTCCTACGTAGTCAGCGCCAACCCCCTCAGTGATTTTCCAGCCCAACACCTCCCACCCAGTCAGCAAAACCAACCTCTGGGCTTTCCCTCCCAACTCCTCCTACCCAGTCATCAAGAGCCACCTCAGTGATTTTCCCACTCAGAGCCTCCTGCCCAGTCAGCGCCAGCGCCCCCTCAGTGACTTTTCCCGCCCAGCACCGCCTACCCAGTCACTGCAAGGTGCCTCAGTGATTTCCCCGCCCACCACCTCCTGCCCAATCAGCAAAACCTACCTCTGTGCTTTCCCTCCCAACTCCTCCTACCAGTCAGGGCCAGCCGCCTCAGTGATTTTTCCCACTCAGAGCCTCCTACCCTGTCAGTGCCAGCCCCCTCACTGACTTTTCCCACCCAGCACCTCCTACCGAATCAGCACGAGCTGCCTCAGCGATTTTCCTGCCCCATGGCTCTTGCTCAATTAGCGCAACCCACCTCTGGGCTTTCCCTCCCAACTTCTCCTAGCCAGTCAGGGCCAGCAGCCTCAGTGATTTTCCCGCCCAGTGCCTCCTACCCTGTCAGCACCAGTCACCTCCAGTGACTTTTCCCACCCCGCACCTCCTACCCTGTCAGCGCGAGCCACCTCCAGTGATTTTCCTGCCCAGCACCTTCTGCCCAATCAGCAAAATCCACCTCAGGGCTTTCCTGCCCAGCAGCTCCTACCCTGTCAGTGTCAGTCACCTCCAGTGACTTTTCCCGCTCAGCACCTCCTACCTAGTCAGCACAAACCCCCTGAATGATTTTCCAGCCCAACTCCTCCCACCCAGTCAGCAAAAACAACCTCTGGGCTTTCCCTCCCAACACCTCCTACCCAGTCAGCTCCAGCCACCTCAGTGACTTTTCCCGCCCAGCGCCTCCTGCCCAATCAGCAAAATCTACCTCTGGGCTTTCCCTCCCAACTCCTCCTACCCAGTCAGGGCCAGCCGCCTCAGTGATTTTCCCGCCCAGGCTGGGCCGGCTTTAGGCCAATTCCACCAATTCTCCTGAATCGGGCCCCGCGCCAAAGAGGGCCCCGTGCCCAGTGGCCGAGAATCCCTTCCCTGGCTAGAGGCTCCTTTTTAAATTTTACTCAGCCGGCAGCTCTCCGGGTCTTCGGCGGCACTTCAGCGGCGGGTCCTTCACTCGCTCTGGGTCTTCAGCAGCACTTTGGCAGCAGGTCCTTCAGTGCCACCAAAGACCCGGAGTGAGTGAAGGACAAACCGCCTAAGACTACGAGTGCCGCCCGGTGAGAACAAGCCCCACATGTTTTTTTAAGTGGTTTTTTTTTTTTTTTCAGTCATCCCTGCCGGGGCCCCGTCAAAACTGTTCGAATTGGGCCCCGCACTTCCTAAAGCCAGCTCTGCGCCCAGCGCCTCCTACCCTGTCAGCGCCAGTCACCTGCAGTGACTTTTCCCGCTCAACACCGCCTACCTAGTCAGCGCCAACCCCCTCAGTGATTTTCCAGCCCAACTCCTCCCACCCAGTCAGCAAAACCAACCTCCGGACTTTCCCTCCCAACTTCTCCTACCCAGTCAGCAAGAGCCACCTCAGTGATTTTCCCACTCAGAGCCTCCTGCCCAGTCAGCGCCAGCCCCCCCTCAGTGACTTTTCCTGCCCAGCACTGCCTACCGAATCAGCGCCAGCTGCCTCAGTGATTTCCCCGCCCACCACCTCCTGCCCAATCAGCAAAACCTACCTCTGGGCTTTCCCTCCCAACTCCTCCTGCCCAGTCAGTGCCAGCCCCTCAAAGATTTTCCCATCCAGCGCCTCATACCCAGTCAGCACCACCCACCTCTGGGCTTTCCCTCCCAACACCAGCTGCCCAGTCAGCGCCAGCCTCTTCAGTGACCTTTCCCGCCCAACACCTCCCACCCTGTCAGCTGGACCCACCTCCAAGTCTCTGGAAATGAAGCAGAGATGAAGCAGAGACAGGCTGGATCACTGCCCGCCAGCTGCTTGCTTGCTTGCTCACTCAGCTGCCCAGCCCAACACGCATGAACCTTTTAAAGAATTTCTACGCAGCATGCAGGCACTTCACCCTGTGACTGATCCTTTTTATTGCCAGCTAATTAGCCTCCTGTTTGTGTAATTCCCCTTTTGGAAAGGGATTGCATTGTTGGGGATATTGCTCAGCTACATTCACCTTTTGGACCAGATCATTTGCCACGCTTAGGACTACGGCTGTCGATTAGTCTCAGTTAACGCAAGCGATTAACGCAAAACAAATTAACTAGATTAATTTCAGTCCATTCAGTCCTACTTCTTGTTCAGCGAAACTCTAGACAAACAAGTTTGTTTACCTTTACGGGAGATAATGCTGCCTGCTTCTTATTTACAATGTCACTTGAAAGTGAGAACTGGCGTTCATATGGCACTGTTGTAGCTAATGTTGCAAGGTATTTACATACCAGATAGTCTAAACATTTGCATGGTCTTTCATGCTTTGACTTGTAGGCTCTAAAATTTTACATTGTTTTGTGCAGTTATGTCAAAAAAAAATTCTACATTTGTAAGTTGCACTTTCACAATAAAGAAATTGCACTACAGTACTTGTATGAGGTGAATTGAAAACTACTATTTCTTTTATCTGTTTACAATGCAAATATTTGTAATCAAAAGTAACATAAGGTGAGCACTGTACATTTTGCATTCTGTATTGTAACTGAAATCAATATATTTGAAATGTAGCTCAGCTCTGAATGTTAGGGCCTAGGTGACTGAGGGGCAGGAAGCCAGGCAGTGCAGTTTCCTACATTAGTGTACATTAAAGTGCTGTTGTAGGAGACATTTCTAGTCTAAAAACATGAGCAGGAGCGGATTTTGGCTAAGGAATGTCAGCGGAGAAAGGCTGTATCTGGAGGGTTGGGGCAGGGGTGAATCCACCGGGTCTGATCCTGCTGCCATTGAAACCAATTGGAGCTTTGCTGCTGAGTCCAGCTGGAGCAGGAATGGGCCCAAAGTTAGCTGCTTTGCCCAGGCATGGCTCTTTTGTATGCATATGATCCTCACTGCCACACTGAGAGCCATGGAGTGCAGGAGCGGATGGCTGTGGGGACTGGACCACCTGGTGTGAACTCTCCAGGACTCTTTGGTAAATGACAGCATGGGCCCAGCCCTTCACTCTATGACGGCCTCTAAGCTCCCTGCTGTAGCTATTTCCAGTGAGCCTGCTATTGGCGGCAGATAGCTGGAGAAGCTGAGCTCCATACACCGTACAGTATTCTGTGTGGGGCTTCAAGGTGAGTTCTTAGAGCAGCAGGACCTGCCAGAGAGAGTTTTTTCTGCAAGAGGATGGGGTTTTCCTTGGAAGTCCTTAGAGAAATATCCCTTCCCCCAGCCTTCCCTGTTCTACAATCTGCTGCTTAGCCAGTCAGCTGTTACCCTGACCCCCAGATGTGGCTGCATTTCAGCAGTGCTCTTTTTGTAGGGATGGAACGCATTTGGGGATAAAAGGTGCTATAAAAATACAGGAGGAGTTGCAGCTCTGGGCCCAGTGGGGTAAGACCAGGGACGCTGGGTGACCTTGGCAGTGCAGTTGCCAGCGTTGTATTGCTCAAAAAACAGATTTTTTTTGCTGTTTTTGCATGTTCCATTTTGCAGTTGATACGTCTGTATTTCCAGCTCAATGGGCAATCGGTTTACTGGCTGATGTGGTGCCAAGTTGCTCTGTACATCTTTAGACCACTGCAGGCTGCAATCTGTCAGGGGCTTTTTGGACAAGCATATGCTTTTCTACTTATTATGCTGATCTAGTGCTCATTAATCCAGTCATCTAACTCCAAGGAGCTGACAAAGTCAGCCCTGCTCAGCCTGATGACCGGTCCTCCTTCCCCTCGAAGGAGGAGGACCCAGCTAGGCTAGATTGCACCAGGGCAGAGGCAATGCATTGTCTGCTCTGCAAGCACATTCAGGCAATGGCAGAGCAGGGTGCGAATCTCCCAAAGATGGTCAGGGGCACACTGCTGTGTGCTGGGCATAGCTATCTGCAGCTGTGCTCGGGCTGCTGGGCTGCCCGATCTTCTGGGCAGGGACCATGAATATAAGAACGGCCATACTGGGACAGACCAAAGGTCCATCTAGCCCAGTATCCTGTCTGCCGACAGTGGCCAATGCCAGGTGCCCCCGAGGAAATGAACTTGGTGGCAAGAATACTGTGGGAGACCGTATCAAAAGCTTTGCTAAAGTCAAGGAATAACACATCCACTGCTTTCCCCTCATCCACAGAGCCAGTTATCTCATCATAGAAGGCAATTAGGTTAGTCAGGCACGACTTCCCCTTGGTGAATCCATGCTGACTGTTCCTGATCACTTTCCTCTCCTCTAAGTGTTTCAGAATTGATTCCTTGAGGACCTGCTCCATGATTTTTCCAGGGACTGAGGTGAGGCTGACTGGCCTGTAGTTCCCCGGATCCTCCTCCTTCCCTTTTTTAAAGATGGGCACTACCTTAGCCTTTTTCCAGTCATCTGGACTTGTTTCCTTTGCCCCTTTGGCTGACTCAGCATCTTCCCTCCCTGGCATGGGAGGGTGAAAGGCTCAGCCCTGCAGCAGTGGAGGTACCCTACGTGCAGCCTCCAGAATAGCTTTCCTCCATTTTGTGCAGCCAAAGTGGTCCTGTGCCAATATAGCATCTGCATCCAACACCAAGCCAGGGCAGGATCCAGAGCCAGGATTCCACAGCATTGATGCCTGCTAGAATTGTGGCATTCCTGGTTATAAGGAATTCCTCTTAGAACAAGACCTCAAATGATGTGAATGCCTGCGGACACTGGGCATGCAGGAAGAACGGTCTGGCCTTTCCCCTCATGGGAAGGAGGAATCAGCGCCCTGCTCGGGAGGTCGTGGTGGATCTAGCTGGCTTTGTTGAAGCTGCTGGGTCTAAAATGAATTGTCTCTTGCTCAGTTCCAGGCTCCCCCACCGGGATAAAAGCCTTCCCATCTTCTGCCAGCAGCATGGTCGTGTCCTGGCTTCCCCCCAGCTAAGTCGAACAGGATCATCCGGAAGTACACCATCTTCTACTCCAGCCCTGGGTCCGGACAGCCAGTAAGTAGGACACGAGGAAGCGTGGGTGATTGGGCGGGTGCTTGGCAGTGAGGAATTAACTTTTCTGCTCAGAAGAGACTGCATGCATCCCTGGAGGGCATGCATGAAAACACCCTGGCCCCCCACCCCCAATATGCACCCCCAGCTAGCAGAGCCGCCTTGGGCTGCCTAGCAGCCTGGCATCAGATGTGGTAAACGGGTACACTGGGCTTGCCGTAGGAGGGAGCTGGGAAACTTTCAGCTCAGTGCTCAAGGGGTCAGAAAGCACCTGGGGGCTCCTCAGCTACACGAGCTAATGGGTCAAATGGAAATGCAGGTGGGAAAGCCTAGGCACCTTCTCACACTCCTAGCTGTCACCCCTTGTTTATTTAACAACCTGCCCCACTAGAGTCAAACCCAGGGCACAAGTCCCTGCCACTCGACCTAAACAAGTAACTGTTTGCAGATAGGAGTAGTGGGCTGTTATCCTCTGCATGGACCATCCCGAGGAAGGGGACATAACATTTGTCTAGGATTTTGCATTTATTGCCTCTTGCTCATCTGACCCTATGCATTCCTAATGCTCATAATCTAAAGGCACCTCTTAGCAGTGATAGCAGAAGCCCACTGCCCTGAGTATTGAAGCGAATCAGTTGTTTTTACGACGGATTAGTGTATTTCTTGAGCATTGGTGGATGTTCTGAATGCCCCACAGATGGTTTCTGTCTTAGACTCCCCTCCACTTGTACATTTATTGCTGTGGTATCAATGGTTTATGGGTGTAAATTCAGCACTGGTGTCAGGGATCACTTGTGCTTTTAAAAAGCAACCAAGTCACAAGATACATTTTAAGATGTCTCCTGTACGGTCCCCAGTCAGTGCAGCCTGCAGGCACTGAGCCCCTCCTGGCACAGTTTCTGGATGGGGGATTTATCCGGTCCTGGGGAATTCTCCAGAGCGGAGGCAGTCTTTTGTTTGTTCTACTTAGGTGACATCTTCAACAAACAGGCCCTGGTGTCCCGTGCAACAGCATTTCTTGTGTTTAGAGCTTTGTCTTCTTTCAGGAAACTTGTGGGCAGAAAGAAAGGGGCCAGCGCACGTGTGTGAGAGAGAGCAAGATAGCACACACATTTGCGGGGGTGAATGTTAGTCCTCAGTAAGACTGTGAGGCTGAGCAGAGAGCCAGGCACACAGCAGACAAGGGCTGCATCAGCTGCCCATCAGCCTTGACCTGCAGCATCCCCATTATTCCAGAGAACACTGTTCCTCCCTCCCAAGCTCTGCTGGTGCCCCAGAGTCCTGATCCCCAGCAGCCCCTGGTACCCCAGTTCTGACTCTCCGCTCCACTGGCTGCTAATTATTCTGAAATGGGCAGAGCTGAAGGACGCCCTCCCCCTACAGAAATCACTCACCCTCAGCCCCTTCCCCAACGTGAACTCACTTGAATTCCTACTTCTAGAGGTGAGAAGCCCAGACTGTTTGATAGGGCTGCCCTTCCTTTTCCATTGCACAGCTCCCTGACTGCAGGCCAGGCAGGGAGATGTGCCATGTAGTGGAGGGAGCTTCTCTTAAACTAGTAGCATCAAGTTGAAAAGGAATAGACCAACTTCAGGAGTGAGAGGAGGAACCTTTCAAGAACTGAGCTGGGATCCCAGATCACTTCTAGTGTAAGGAGAAAACGGAGGAACCTGCCCTACCACTGTACATCTGCCCTGACATTTCCAAGGAGCCTGGCCTGTGGAAGATTCAGGCTCCTTGCGTCTGGTATCAATCCGCCCCAGGTCTGTGCTACCTGCAGACACTTCCACTTCATCTACCATGCCTGACTCTGTCTAAAACAAGCTGCTTAGTGGATTCATGTTTTATAGATTTTCATGTTCTGTTGTTTACAAACCTCGTTGGAGTAAATATCTGAGCAATGTTCCAGCTGCAGGTGTGTGTCAGGGAGGCCGTGTCAGGCAGTGTGAAAATATCCCACTGAAAGCAAAACAACTTGATACCGCGCCTCAGAAATCAGAGGAGATAGCCCAGCTGCTCCCGTCGGGTCCATCCTACTGGGTCAGTGCGGGATTGGTTCTTGCTATGTGTGGGACGTGGGTTTCTCCATCTTGTCTCTCGGGAACTTCCTTAGGGGACACGGTTGTATAAAATTTCCTTTCATAAAATCATAGAATATCAGGGTTGGAAAGGCTGAACCCCCAGCCAGAGCTCTCCCCCCGCATCCCAACCCTCTGCCCCAGCCCTGAGCCCCCTCCTGAACCCCTCATCCCTGGCCCCACCCCACATCCCAACCCTCTGCCCCAGCCCTGAGTCCCTCCCACACCCCAAACCCCTCATCCACAGCTCCACCCCAAACCCCTCAGCCCCAGCCAGAGCCCTCACCCCTCCCACCCCGCCCTAACCTGGGCCACCTTCCACAGTCCGAACCCCTCAGCCTCATCCGGCTCTCACATTGAAGGTTTTTTCCCCAAAGTGGCCCCCACTTCAAAGATAGTGAAGAGCACTGTAGTAAATAATAACATATAACAATTTGCTTAATCTAGATAAAAATACCCAAAATGCTGGGGCTTCCACCACTTCTTAGGGAAACTTTCCTGGCAAATAGCCCTGCCTGGAGTGCCTGCCTGACCACTCCCTAAATGTAGGTGTGTTACAGGTTGTCCCTCTGTGCCCGATCTCTGTGGGTTGGTCCACCCCAGCAGTGGAATCTGCTCATTAGCAAAAGCTCCAGCGTTTATCTCTGCAGGTCCCTGTCTGATCGTTGGGGTCGGCCGAGATGGTAGCCTCACACAAGGATAATCTGGGGTGGTCCCTAAAAGCCAGGACTTGTCCGAGCAGAGGTTAGGTTGCCCAGACTGTTGCTATGACTAGTATGGCTGTACTGGTGGGGGGGAGGGGAAGGAGGGGGCGGGGTTGGTGGCTGCATCAAAGCCTGGGCGGGAAGAGGTGCATGAAAGGGTGTTGAACAGATGTGTCCCCTTAGTTCTCCAACCTGGAGTGCTTTTTACACTGCTTTGCTGTGATAAGCACCACTACTGGTCAGTTCATACACAGCCTCCAGGTTGTGAATTACTCCCAGCTATACAGCATGAGTGTCGGCAACCAGCCACACAATGTTACGCTGCAGGAGAAGAGCAGCAAATTCCCAGTCTCAGACTCCCCCTCACCTCCAGCAATGTGCATCTTGTACTGCCCAGGACACTAGTGGACAGCATGAGCTCATATAAAGGCTGTTGTTTCATTAATAGAAAATGATACGCTGAAGCCATGTTATCTCAAGTGGAAGGTCCCAAATGCACTGGTTAGCTAATACAATTGTTTTATTGTTATTCTTTCTTTCTGTACTTAAAAGTCAGCAGTTCTCCAACTGGGGGCCCTGATGAGAAAGGGGGTTGCGGTATTGCAAACCTTACTTGCGTGCTGCCTTTAGAGCTGGGTGGCTGGAGAGTGGTGGCTGCTAGCTGGGTGCC
Organism: Chrysemys picta bellii; assembly: GCF_011386835.1. Lineage (NCBI taxonomy): Eukaryota > Metazoa > Chordata > Testudines > Emydidae > Chrysemys > Chrysemys picta. The sequence continues at coordinate 9,643 of NW_027052797.1, read as the reverse complement.
CAGCTGTGAAGGCAGCACCGCTGCCAGCAGCAGTGCAGAAGTACGGGTGGCAGTACCATACCATGCCAGGTCAGCAGCTGATGCTGTATCACTGCCCAGCTTTGAAGACAGCGCATAACTAAGAGTGGCATGGTATGGGGAGGGAGGTTGTCACAGCCTGCAATATTTTCAAAGGGGGTCCCAGCCAAAATGTTTGAGATTGTTTGTCTGTTTTAAATTATTACAAGTACTGAGGCATAAAAGTGAGATTTGGTTAAAAAGAAAATAAGATAAAATGCAAAGTAATACCTAATTTAGCAAGTTAAATGGATTCAAAACTAAGCTTTTTCTTACCATATGCTCTTCACAGTCTGTACTGTATGGAGGCCTCCAGGCTAGGACCTGTCTGTCAGTTAAGTGTTTCTTTAGGTGGTGTTGCTGCTATGAGTGGAGAGGAGTGGAGGAGAGAGGTGATTTTTCCTCTCTCCTTATACAGAGGTAATATCCCTCTGGGGTTCAGGTGAGAGGAGGCCTGGGGAATGTGTCTTTACATATTGGCAAAATTCTTGCTCACACCCTTCTTCCTGCAAAAAAATGGCTGTTTATCCAGGTGCTACTCCACAATAGCCAGATATCAGCATAATCAAGTGGATTAAGGTGTTGGCTAGCCCTCTGCCTGTAAGGAACTGGCCTGTGCCTGTTTTTCTAAATGTAGCAATCCCACACAGTAGAATGTTACAATTTTATCATCCTGGTAAATTACGTGTGGTAACAGTGTATGTAATTTTCAGCAGATTATGAGTTTTCAAATGATACCTCACAAGACATACTTAGACTATACTGCTACAAAGATAATTTTTTTACATTCATCCTTTTTCCAAGACTGTCAGATCATATAGTTATTACCGTATGTAAGGGCTTTATCAAATTGTGTAGATACTGAGATTTATTTATTAATTATATTGATTTTTGATGCATGTATTTAAGTATAGAAATTTAAGTAAAACTATTTGAAAAACAACAACAAAAATCTTAAGTGCATGTGTTTATTTGGGTGCACACATGTTCTAGGAGGTGGGGTGATGTGCATGGATCAATCCAATCTATCAATTTGTAACAAAGATAAATGTTTGGATTATATAGTTAAATAATAGGGACTTTTAGCTTCATTTTAGCCAATAGCTAGGTCCAAAAAAAAAATTGATCTCTCTTATTTAAAAGAAAAGCAGGATGGTTTTAACAATTTTTTAAGTCTTTTGATTTGCTGAGGATTATTGTTACTTTTTATTTTAGTAGTTTTGTCTCGTTCGCCCATCAAGATGAAGGTGGAAGTCTTTCCAGATTATAATATATTTTTTTAATCTACAACCATCCAATTATGTTTTGTTTTTGTGAATCACTGTTTTTTCTTGAATCCATGTAGCTGCACATTCTCTTATCCTGATAAATTAACAATCAATTTTAAAGTGTTAGAATCTGTACAAGTAGTTTTTGGCATCCAAGGCTGATTACATCTTATGTTTCTTTAAGGTTGAAAAGAAACAAAATGTAATTTGTTGTTATGATTTACTGTGATTCCTTGCTATGGGTTAGGCATTTTATTATGAGAAATTCAAAAAATCTTTTCATCTTATTCAGCTGATGGTTTCAGAGAGGAGAAAGTTAAAGTAGGGTTGATATTCTTAAAGATTACAAGGAGACATTTCAAATTACAATCAAACAAGAGAGCATAACTGTGGGCTGCTTAACTGTCACCTGTTGTAGTCTAGCAGTGTTCCAATTTAGTTCTGCTTTCACTACCTTGTTTTCCTTCTCTTTTTTAGCTTGCTGAGATCTCACTTTTACACTTAACTTTTTCTGTTTCTGACAGGCATTTCTGGCTGCCTTTTCATCCAGTTTCTTCTTCGAGTGATTGTTCACGTCCATTACACATTAGGTGTACGCGTGCCGCGTGCACGGACGTCGGAAACTTTTTCCCTTAGTGGCTCCCGTCGGGCCGGCAGGGCCCGCTCCCTCCCGCCAGAGCGGCGCCCCGCTCTAGGGTATATATATCCCTGCCGACCCGACCCCTCCAGTTCCTTCTTACCGTCCGTGGCGGCGTTGGAACAACTCTGTCTCTCGTCTGAGAGTGTCCCTTAGCATAGTCATTAGTGGTATCTACAACAGTTATCAGTTATTAGTAGTTAGTGTTAAGCTTAGTAGTTAACAGCTCATTAGGTACTTAAAGTTCCTGCCATGGTTGCTTGGTCAACCCCGGCACCGGCCCTGGGCGGCGGGGCATGCCGCACGCCCAAGGCTTCAAGGCTTGTGCCACGTGCCATAAGCCTATGCCATTGAGCAACCCCCACGACTCATGTCTCCGCTGCCTAGGGGAAGCTCACCAGAAAGAGCGCTGCAAGATCTGCAAGGCCTTTAAGCCCAGAACTAAGAAAGAAAGAGACTTTCGCCTCAAGCAGCTGCTCATGGAGACGGCGTTACAGCCCTCCACTTCGGCGGCACCGTCTGCCTCAGTGCGGAGCGCCCCGGCATCGGTGCGGGAACCGGCGCCGGCGGGTCACTCGAAGCCCACGGCACCGACCCAACGGGGGCATGTATGGCACCGGTCGTCTTCGCCGACAAAATCGAAGGGCCAACCCAAGGCCCGAGGACGCTCCCCACATAAGAGGTTAGCGCCAGCGAAGACCTCGAGTGCGCCCAAGACCGGCACGGCCCCGGCACAGGCCCCGGTAGTGGCTCCGGCGCCGAAAGGCCCGTCGAGCCCCGGGATAGGCGCGTCGAGTGAGGAAGAAGGGCTGGAGGAGCTCTTGGAACAGCCCTCCACTCCGGACACATTTGAGGCAGCAAAGGACCTCATTGCATTGTCCGTTGAGGGCCCTCCACAAACTGAGGACACTCCGCTGAGACTGCCACACAGAGGCAAGCCGGCGATGGTGCGCCCATCACGGTCGCCATTTCAGCACCGTTCAAGGCACCAGTCCCGGTCGAGCTCCGCCTCGGTGGACTCCCGGTTGCCCTCCGTGCAGAAAGCGCCGCAGCAGTCAGGCCTCAGTAAGCGGTCGGCACCGACTCAGCAGCCATACTCGAGTCGGCACCGGGATGCGTCGGCGGTACGTTCCCCGAGACCGACCACCCGTAGTCATTCCCGGTCCCGTGGTCACCGGTACTGATCCAGGTCCAGGTTGGCGAGACGCTACTCCAGGTCCTGGTCGCGGAGGCACTACTCCCCAAACCCGGACCGGCACCGTTCTACGGCTCCGCCGTGGCCTTCCAGATCACCGTCCGTGGTGTCGGAGACTGACTCGGGCCGGTACGGCGGGTATGCCCATAGGGCACAGGCTAGTAGGGACTACGAAGCCTCTGGCCATCCCCAATGGGGCCAACCAAGCCAATGGCCGTTCTGGACACCCTGGGCCTACCACCAGCAAGGGCCCCCATCCAGGACCTCGAGATCCGGGCCATCGGGGTACCGATCCCGCTCTCCGCGGTACCGCCCGCCCTCTCACAAGGAGGCAACGGTCTCTAGACCGCAGGAGCAGGAGGGAGCGGACTCGGCACCGAGCACGGTACCGTCCCAGTCCCACACCGTGGGACAGGCCCCAGAGGAACAACCAGGCGATGAAGGGTTGCAGGAAGGTGAGGATGGACAAAAGGCCCCGACCTCTTCCTCCTCGCCGGACGAGGCAGTAGCGGGCACGACAGTGTCCGGCCCTCCCCCGATTGATCATCGGGCGCACCAAGACCTGCTTCGCCGGGTAGCCCTCAATCTGGGCTTGCAAGCGGAGGAGACTGTAGAACAGGAGGACCCCATGGTCGACATCCTGAGCCCGGAGGGGCCCTCCAGAGTCGCTCTCCCGATTATACGGACAGTCCAGTCCAACTATAAGACGGTGTGGCAAACGCCGGCCTCCAGTGCACCAACTGCAAAAGGCGTGGAGAGAAAATACTTCGCCCCATCTAGAGGGTTTGACTTCCTCTTTTTACACCCGCCTCCTTGTTCGCTGGTGGTCTCGGCGGTCAACGAGTGAGAGCGTCATGGCCAGCAAGCCCCTGCGCCCAAGGGCAAGGAGGCAAAACGATTGGACTTATTCAGAAGGAAAGTCTATTCGTTTGGGGGCCTCCAGCTGAGGATCGCTAATCAGCAGGCGATTCTAAATAGGCACAATTTTAATTCTTGGGCATCAGTCTCCAAGTTCAAAGACTCCCTACCTCAGGACGCACATCCTGAGTTCACGGCCCTGGTGGACGAGGGGATGGCGGTGGCCAAGACCTCATTGCAGGCCTCCCTCGATTCAGCCGACGCAGCAGCTAGAACGATTGCGTCAGGGATAGTGATGAGGCGTTCGGCATGGTTACAGGCTTCAGACCTTCCGCCAGAGGTGCAGACCACCCTGCAGGAGCTCCCGTTTGAAGGGTCAGGCTTGTTCTCAGACCAAACGGACGCCAGGCTACATAGCCTCAAGGACTTGCGAGCAACCCTAAAGTCATTAGGAATGCATACCCCGGTGACACAGCGCAAGCCCTTTAAGCCTCAACCACCACAGAGGCAGTACCACCCTCGCCCTCGGCACGAACCGTACCGCCGTCGTGGCAGGGATAACAGGAGGAGACGTAACAATACGCCTAATCAAAGCCAAGGTCACGGCCAGGCAAGCCGCAGCCAGGGAACAAACCAGGCTTTTGAAGTTACGCTCGAGGACAGCGTACCACATTTCATACCGGATCCTCCTCTGAGTTTCAAGGACCGCCTGTCCCATTTCTACCGGGCATGGTCGTTGTTGTCCCACAAACTTATACAGGATCGTTTTAGGGGTCAAGGCAAAGATGCCACATTTATTATTAATCTGTAACTATTAACAAATACCTCAATGCTTATACACATACAGTCACACACACACACACACACCAAAATGTTCTGCAGCTGCTGGATAGTTACCAGTCCTGAGTGTAGTTTGAGTTCGCAGCTTGGGATCGTAGCTCGTGACAGCTAACTGGCCAGGAGAGCTGAGCACGAGGGGGAGCCGGGTCTCTGTCGGGCGCGCACCGATGCTCCTTGATGTTGATAGCAGAACGTTACCCAAAGTCTCTCATCTCACCCTTCCTTTTTTATAGGAGTTTTTGGATTCAAAGTCTCTAGGTCTCGCTGTGTCACGCCGCCTCTGGGTTTGACTTGATCACCCGTCAATTGCAGGCGTGACTGTCAGCCTGGGACCTGGCTTTGATCTTCCTTCTGTTGTTTCTTTTTAAGGTGGATGCTTCTTGCTTGAGTTAGGGCTGTTGTCTAGTTCTTCAGCCGTTGGTATTTAAACTTTATCTCATCAGGACGGGCTGGTGCTGGAGGTTGATTCTATCACCCATACATCCCTCATTCACACATCTTAACTAGACTAATAAGGTTACAGCAGGGTTTGCAAAAATGAAGGTTGCAGCAAACCCTTACAAAATGGAGTAAGCATTTTTAAAATGGGGTTTGAATTACAATATGGCACAGAAGTTACAATGTAGGCAACATGGCAAGTGTAATGAAAGTTACAATGTAGCAAAATGGCAAGTGTAATGAAAGTTACAATGTAGTAACAGGAGTTACAATGGTACAGTGGATAACTTAAAAACAATTTCATTCACATTGGTTCTACATTGTCCCCCTTTTGACCCTTCAATCCAGGGGTATTGAATGGGTCACACTTTATGCAATTGTTTTAAGGCTATATATTGGGAAACAATGTGAGCTTGTGGTTTTAGCTTAAAGTACAGCCTTTTCATCCAGCAACACATACCACACATTATGATTAACATTAAGCTTATCAGAATAAAGAAAACAACAATTGGATGTAGCATAATTGTTAAAGTTGAAGACCAGGATGGGGACCATCCCTTTAAAATATCATACCAATGGTGCGTCATGATTTGCTTCGCTTGTGCAGATACTCTTAATATTTCAGATCCCTGATGTAAAATAGCCAAACTGCGTGTTTGAACCTGGGTCCGTGTGGCTTCAGTCAGTTGGCTAATTTGTCTATTTTCCTGTATTAGTTTGTACAGACTTGTCCAATTGACTCCCAAAGTGAAGTTAAAGTTTAGAATATTACCGGTATCCAGCGTGTTAGTTCCTTTATCCTCATGAGTTGGGAAGTAATAGGTTAGGGTGGGAGTTTTTAACATAGTGATATTACACATACACTGTTTTACAGGCAGTTCTGAGATGTATTTGTCTTGCCATACAAGCCTCTCTAATCCAATGGCACAGGCACAACTTTTTCTATCAAAATACACTTTTGTGGTACCGTTATTTAGTTCATCCCAGTAACAAGTTGCCAAGCTTTTATGTTGTAAGGAGCAGGGCTCTTCTAATTTTGGTAAGGTGGGACATACCCATTGTTGTGCAGTCCACTTGGAACACAAGCGATGGTCTATGATTTCCCCTTGTTCATTTAAATACATTCCCACCAATCGAGGAGCCCAAAGATGTCTGCCCTGAAGAACTGGGAGGGCTATGAAGGGCCACAGAGTAACTTTATATTTGTGTGGTTGGACCCGTATTACTTGTATAGTGATGTGCCCCATGAGGGTTGATGTATACACGTTTGATTCCAGGGCCTTGTACCATCCAGAAACATAAGGGAGGAAAAGGTTATTTTTATGTTTTGTCAGCAGAGGAGTTAAGACTGTCATATCTTTAGCTCGTACCCAGTCCATTTCCCTTTCTGTCAGCATAATAGCTAATATTTGTTGTTCAGAACACCACAATGCTAATGCTGTTTTGTTCGTTATGTCCCTCATGGTGGCATATTGAGCCCAGAACGCCTGATTAACATGTTTCCAAGTATGCCATTGCAAGTTCATTGTGTCTACCCCAGTTTGCACCAATTCAGCAATCTGGTGCTCTTGTCCCTGGGCAATAGTACGATGCAATGTTTCCACCACACTGGCCTTATTTTTCAGTGCTTCTAGATCTACTGAATTTAGAATTCCGGTCCCTGCTCCTATACCTCCTAACAAGGTATCTGTTATCCCTCGTCGCTGACGAGGGAGGGGATGTTCTGGTTGTAAGGATTTGAACCATGCTTCAAAGAGGGGGGAGCTATAGTGTGCACATTCTGGCCAACTTAGAGTTAAATTATTCCTGGTCCAGTTTATTGAAAGGTGTAGGGTTACAATTAATGGCGCTACTTGTGCCTCTATGGGAGGCTGCATCTTAAGCAAATGAGGGCAGGGTATTTTTATGGGTTGTGGACCATTTAAAAACAGTACTGTTGTACTTCCTACTAATTTGGTTTCATTTACCCATACTGTTATTGTCCGGGTCTCTAGGGGTCCTGGTTTAAAGGGTGGGAATGTATGGTATCCAGGGAGGACGGGGTGACAATGATGATTGTGGTCCACTATAGGCTGGGTAGGTGAGCTAACCTCAAATATACAATCATGGTCATAAGGTGTGATATTTACCCAGACATGTAATGTAAGTAGTTCAAAGGGTCCATGTAATGTATGGTTAGATATTGGTACAATTTGGATCTGGTTTCCAGCGGTAAAATTGAACCACTGGATCCCCCAATGCGCATTGGATATCCCCAAAGTGAATAATTGTGTCAGAAATCCCCAAAATAGTAACATTTTTGCTTCCAGCGGAGTTCTCCTGTAAACGCTTGCGCAGTTTGTGAGAGGGAAATAAAATTGTTGATTAGTTTATAATACCAGTATTTCAGTTGGAGACAATCAGCTGAAGCACTCTAGATTCCTTATAAGGGATTCGATGCCAGTGATACCTACAAAGGGATGAAGCACATACTATTAAGAAAACAGTTTTATCTGGGATACATGGAGCAAAAAAGCAGTTAGCCAAATCGATCACTGAGAAGTATTTGGAGGTGGCTTGCACTTTCTGTATAACCTGTGTCATGTCTGCTACAATTGGGGCCATGGGTACAGACCCTTTATTAATCCTCCTATAGTCTATAGTTAACCGCCAGGACTTTCCGTCTGCCTTTAGAACTGGCCATACAGGGGAGTTAAAAGGAGAGTTAGTTTTTCTAATAACTCCCTGTTGTTCCAAGTCCTGTACAGTCTGTATCAGTTGGACTTCTGCTTCTTTTGGGTAGGGGTATTGTTTTTGAGGGGGTACTAGTTCACCTACGATCTTAACACAGGCATTGATCTTTCCACAGTCTGTTTTACTTTGAGTCCAGACTGTGGGGAATTTTGAGCGCCACTCCTCAGCTTGCTCTGTGGTGAGAGCAGCAGCGAGTTTACCTCCCCCTTTGGTTACAATGAGATCCTGCTTTTCCTGGTGAGAGCAGTTGGAGGGGATTTCTAATTTCCATAATATACCTCCAGGTAAATCAATTATTATGTTGTTTTGATACAGCCAATCTGCTCCTAAAATAATTTCGTCAGTCATGTCAGGGGTCTGAATTAAGTTCCCTTTTGTTTTAAACCCTTGTATTGAGAATGGGACCTGTGCCCATTCCCAGCCTGTGCTTGACTTTCCCTGAAAAGATTTTAGAGTGACTTGCTTTACTCTCTCCCCTGCCTGTGGAGCGGTTTTAATTAAAGAGACAGCAGCCCCAGTATCAATCAAAGCTAGTGCAGGAGCGCGGTTCTCCTGCTGGACATAAATGTGTGGTCTCCCTCCAGAGTCCCAGAACATTTTACCAATGAGCCCCCATTGCTGCGCTCCTGTATTATGTGGGGTGCTCATGTCCAGCAGGCCCCCCTAGTCCCGGTTGCTCGGGGGGGCATTTGTAGCTATGCTAGTTACATGCTCCTGATTCTCTTGTGCTTGTAGGGCTTCTTGGACTAGAGCTTGAGTTGGGGCTTTGTCCCAGTACTCCCAATTACCTCCCTGTCGCATTACTGCCCGCCAGGCCAATCGGCGGATCGTGGAGTCATAGGTATTCTCTCCCTCACCTTCAGCTCTTTGGAAATTATCATTTCTTTCAGAAGGGCGGGGGTTTGAGCATGAATAATGTCCCCGGGGCTTATGATTTCCCCGTCCGCGGTAGCGACCTCGGGAGCCCCCTATTCCCATATTACCACTCTCATTGGAGTAAGTTATTCGCTCAAGTGCGGCCACAAAGGGAGCCCTTTCTTTTTTTATTTGGAGTGCGGGGCCAGAATGAGTGGTGATCTGTTTGATCAGATCCCGGAGCTCAGTCATGCTCGCGGGCTGGTTAAGTGCCCAGACGCTGAGCTTATTAGCATAGTAAGGGAGAAGAGTCGCAGCACAGTCCCTCAGGGCGTCTGTGCTGTATGCTACAGTGTCAGGGTTATTTGCAGGGGCTCCTTGGGCATCTTCAGGGCGGGTGATGCCTGCCATGATCTGCATGAGTCCCCAGCGGGATAGGTACCCTTCGGGGTCTTCATTAGGTTCCTGCATCATGCTAGCCGCCTGTATCATTAGATGTCGGCGACCCATTTGTTCCCCTAGGCTTGCAAACAGGGGTAGGAAAGTATTGTTCTCCCTGTTCTCTCTTATCACCCGATCAATGACTCCCTGTAATTCGGGTGCTGCACAGGCGGTCATGAGGCGTTTAAGCTCAGGGACTGTTAAATCTTCTCTGCCTGCCAATTGCAGCGCACGCAGAGTCCATTTTGAAAAATTTTCCCGGTTAAGGGGTCCAAGCATTTTTGCCATTGCTTGGAGATCAGCTGCTGATACGGGGACGGT